>NC_138825.1:25748340-25769908 GCF_965183815.1 Platalea leucorodia | reverse complement strand
CCACCTAGGTTGCATTCACTCTCCAGGTTAAAGGCATTTTCTTCCAAAGGTTTCCTCTTTGAAAGGAGGAGCCAGGGCAAAGGCAAGCGAGGAAAGGCTCTCAATTCAGCAGTTACACACATCAGGCACCCAGTTCTCCTCTTTCGCATACACACACACTGATGATGCTTTATTGAGATCAGTAGAGTTATTTTTAATTCACATCAGCATAAGTAAGAGCAGAATCAGGCCTGTGTGGTTGTGGGGTGTCGTTTTTATGGATGAGAGTACTTGGACCTTCCCCACCCCTGAAAAAAAGGGGAAAAAAAAAGAAAAAAAGAAAAGAAAACCTGCTATGTATTCGCAGCCCCATTCTCTCATTTAGTTGGAACAGACACAGCAAGGAAAATGATCAAAGAAAAGGCAGTTTCAACAATATACCCCTGTCACTTTCAATTTTGTTGTCAGACTCCAAAGGGACAGAGGAATCACCCATGGTCATGGGCACACTGCAAAAGTTTTCCTAAGTTTCTTGCATCTGGGGTTTTTTTTCCCTTAAAGAAAGACATGCAAGCACAGAAAGCTGTCAGCTCGCAGCAAACCTTTTCTCTTCAGAGGCACCAAAGTTTGAAGGAAGATTCATTTCTGATGGGACAAACCCTGCAGCTGAACACAGACCCGACAACCCCCGTATCTGGAGGAAATGTAGTATTTGGTCCTGAAGTTTGTGACACACGCCAAGCGTTAGGCAGAGGCAGGGGGGCAGGAGAACCCACAGACCAGAGCACAGCCAGGCTTTGAATCCAAACTTTGTTAACATGGATTAATTTTTGTTGGGATCCAAAACGCCCATCACTCAGAAAATACACAGTGTGACTACCTTATAATCCATTAATGACCAAGAAAAGGACCTGGTGACTACCTTATGATCTATTAATTACCAAGAAAAGGACCTGGTGCCTACCTATATGATCTATTACTTGCCAGGAAAAGGACCTGGGACTTGTACAGGAGTTTGCAGACAGACTGGAACCTACGGCAGTTCACGAGCAGGGGCCGCGCTCGCAGTCGGTTGGGGGACTGGGGGCAGAGAGGGACAGAAGCAGCCACGCACCCACCCACAGCCGCAAGAGGCTGCCCCGCCACTGCCCAAGCCCCCAGGCCCTGGAGAGGACAGCAGGGACAACTTTGCCCACTACGAAACCTGAACGTGAGCTGCTGGCACGGGGGTCCCCTGGACCCCTTCTGAGGGATTAAATTGGGGAGGAAGAAGAGCTTTTCCTCCACCTCTAAAATTTGAGTGATGAGTGGGGGATTGCTTGTGCTGCGGAGCTCTGAAACATCAACTTGCATTCTTTAAGAGACTGCCTATCCTCCAGGATTAAAAGAGAGGGTCTAGGAGCATTCAGTGCCAGAGAGGGTGGGCGAGTGGAAAGCATGCATTTCATTCTAGTTGGGCTTACTGGTGTGGCAGGTCGCAGGGCCGGTGTGTTTAGACTTGAAAAGTTGCAAGACACGGGGCAGGAGGAAGGTAACCTGCAAGCAGCTACCGAAACGAGGCAGCGGGGCCGGATGCTGGGTGGAAGCCTGCGCACAGGGTACCAAAGGCTGGGGCCAGGCTGGCTGCCACTGCTCTGCCGTGTGACCTTGGGGACACTGCTCCACTCCCAGCGCCTCAGTTTCTCTTTTGGGTAAATCAACAGTGGTTGAAATTAAGTTGAGCCCCGGTGGTGACAAGCTGAGTGTCAGAGGCAGCTATTTATTTATTTATTAGCATTTGCACGATTCGGCTTCACCTCTACGTGTATCCCAGTGTCCTTTAAAAGAAAAAAAAAAAGGGGGAAAGAATTCGAGCGAGGCATTCACCCGCCAGATTTAGCCTATCTCCCCTGCGTCCAGACACACTTCTGCACCCTTGTTCCGCAGCCCCTGCAGCACTTACAGCTACAACGGGAGGCTGAACGTGTCACCCCGGCAAGCCGAGCCCCGCAGGAACAAGCCGGGAGGGAGCCCACCGCCGCCGCCGGCCCGGCCCTGCCCGCGGGCCGCCGCCGGGGCCGCTCGCCGCCGGGCCGCCCCAGCCCCGTCGCTCCCCGCCGGCGGCGGGCCCGGCGCCCCCGTTTCTAAAGGTGTCACCTTAAAACAACCCGCGTCCCGGCGGGCAGAGGCTCCCGCTGCGGGGCCGCTCGGGCTGGGGGGCGACAGCGGTAGCAGGGGAGCGCCCCGTCGCAGCGGGGATCTGCGGGTCGCCCACGGCGCTGAGGTGGCCAGCGCCGGCCCCGGGTACGGCAGCCCCGCGGGCCCCGCGCCCCGCGCCGCGGCGGAGAGGGGCTGCCGCCCGCCGCCCTGCGCGCCCCGACGGGCCGGGCGCTGCGCCCCGGGGGGGCCGGCGCTGGCGGCGGCCCCGAAAAGCTTCGCCTCCCGCGCCGGTGCCGGGCTGTAGGGCCGGTGATGCGCCGGCCGGGGTGGACTTTTCGTAACTCGGGAGCAGCTTCCCAGCGGCAGCTCCGGCAGCGCTGTTTCGGCCGGTCCCGAGTGATTTCTTAGCGATCCGCGGCGGGTGGTTTGTCTCATAACCCACCCACCCACCCGCGTTAGTGACCCCGCTCCCCGCCGCGGAGGCAGCGCGGAGCCGCCGACCGCCCCGACGCGGCGGCCGGCCCGGCCGGGCCCCGCCGGCGGGCAGCGGGGAGCGGAGCCGCCGCGGGCAGCCCCGCGTTTCGCCCCCGCGGGCAGGGCTGCCCCCGCGGGGCGGGTTTGCCGCCCCTGCCGGCTCCCAAACTTCGGCCGCGGCGGATGGCCCCCGCAGCGCGCCCCGCCGAGGGGCTCCGGCGCCCACGCGTGGGGCTGGGCGCCGCGGCGCCCCGCTGCTGGGACGGCTCCCTGCAGTGGCAGGGGAGGGAGCGGAGCGGCTCCCCGCGCCGCCAGCAGCGGGGCGGGCGGGGGGCGAGGCGGGGCCCGGCCCCTCGCCGCTGGCACGGAGCTGCGGCGCAAGTTCTGGCCGGGGCCCGCCCGCGCCAGCCCGGCCTGCCCTCGCCCCGTCCGGGCTCTCCCCTGCACTCGGGGCTCCCTCTCCCGCCGGCCCGGGCGCCCCGAGGGGCGGGCGCGGACGGGCCCGGCGGGCAGCGCCGTCCTTACCTGCCGCGGGCGCCCTGCAGCGCTCCGCCGCCGCCTGTCCCGCCGCAGGACGTTATTCCCTCTCCTCAATTTATTCCCCCGCCGCCCGCGAGCCGACGGCTGTTTTCCTACGGGAAGCCTCGCCTCTGCGCCGGCAGCGGCCGGGCGACCCTCCGCGGCCAGCGGGGCGGGGGTGCGGGCGCTCCCTGCCCCACGCCGCGGAAACCCGCGCTGCGGGCGGGACGAAGCGCGCCCGGCCGGCCTCGGGCCGGATTGCAGCCCGGAGCCGAGGGAAGAGCCTCTTTTGGGGGTTTTCCCCCCAAATACCAATTTTTTCCCAGCGCTTTCCCGGCCGGGCGCGGGCTGCGCTGAGCCGGGGATGGGCGTCAGCCGGCCGCAACTCGGGGCGCGCTGGGCCGGGGCCGGGGCCGCCCGCAGCCCCCGGGTGTGGGCACCGCGTGTCGCTCCACGCGCCGCGACCCCACGCGCGTGTTCGTGTTTATTTTCTGCCTCGCGCGTGGGAAGCGGCCCGCGCGGCCCCGCCACGCGCGGCAGAGCCGCTGTCCCCGGCGCCGGCGAGGGCCGCCCCGGCGGGAGGCGGCGGCCGCGGGCCCGGCCGGCGGCGCGGCTGCGACCCGGCTGCGGGCAGCGGGGCCGGTGCCGCCGCCCCGATGCTCCGGGCCTGACAGCCGCGCACCCCGGGGCGGCCGCCCCCGCGCTCCTCTGCGGCCGCCTTCCCGCCCGGACACTTTCCCGCGTGGGGCGCGGCGGAGCATCCCCCGCCCCCCCGCGGCGATGACTTTCCCAAAGTTTTTCTTCCCCCCGGGGCTTTTGTCCGCCCCTCGCCCGTGCGCGGCGGAGGATGGGGGGGGGGCCGCCCCGTCGGGCCGCGGCTGCAGGCGCTCCCGCCCCGTGTCCGTCTGTCCGTCCCCCACCCCCCCGCAGGTGCGCGGCCGCCACCACCTTCCCGCGGGGGCGGGGCGGCCCCTCCCCCCCCCGCTCTCCCCTCTCCCCTCTCCTGCCAACTTCTCCCCGTCCCCCCCGTCCGTCCCAAGGAGCCTCACGATTGGGCGCCGGGCCGGGCTCACGTCACTGCGAGCGTGACGTCTAGTCTTCCTGTTTCCTTCAGCTGTGTCTTAAAGTAAATCTTGTGGCGGTGCGGAGCGCTCGCTCGGCTCGGCCAGCCCAGCCCAGCCCAGCCCTGCCCCGCGCCCCGCCACGCGCCGCTCCGCGCCGCTCCGCGCCCCTCCGCCCCCGCTCCGCGCCCCGCTCCGCGGCCGCTGCCCGCCCGCCCGCCCGCGCCCGCGCTCGCGCTCCCTCGCGCCCGCCCTCGCCCCATTATCATATTCATCAGCGGCGGGGCTCGCCGGGCTGCGCGCGCGTGTCCGCGTGTGTGCGGGGCGCGTGCGGTGTGTGTGCATGTGCCTGTGCGTGCGCGTCTCTGCCTTCCTCTCTTTCCACCGGCAAAAAAAAAAGAGGCTCGGTTTCGTCGCCTTTGCACGGAGTAAGTACCCGCTCCCTCCCCGCGCCCCGCCGTCCCTCCCGGCTCTTCGGCCTTCTCGGGTCTTTTTTCTTTTTTTTTCTTTTGTTTTTTATAAATTCGCACTTGCTTGGGCTGCTTTAAACGGTCGGGGCGGGGGGGAGGAGGTGGAGAAGTGAAATCCCCAGCAAAAGACCGATCACCGCTACCAAACCCGTGCTGCTTCTTTGCGGGGGGCAAAATTGCACCGACTTTATCAGCTGAGCAGTTGCAATTCCCCGGCAGATAACGCGGCCCGGGGCGGCGAGCGCCCAGCCGCCGGAGCGCTCGCCCAGCGCCGCCGGCCCGGGGCCGAGGAGCCGGTGACCTGCCCGCCGTTAGGTGATCCTCCCCCGCTTCCCCATCGCCCGCTCCCCGCCGCCTTCTGTGGCCCGGTCTCTGTTTTATTCCCTGGGTTGGAGGGCAGTCGTGCGGGGACGGAAACCGCAGCCCCTGTTCGGCTTCTTTTTGTTGTTCCGAGCTGCCTCCTCCCCCCTTCCCCGCCGAAGTTCCCCATCCCCTGCTTTAAACTCCTGCTCCGGTCCTCTGAGCCTCCTCTTTGTCTTGTTTATTATAGCTGCCTTTCTTTTTGTCTCTTCCAATTTGCTTGTCATTTGCACGTCGCTAGTTCTCCTTTTTAACCCGAAGCGGGAAGGGCAGGGACTTTTTATTCTTATTCTTCTTATCCTTGCAATTACTTTGTCATTTCCAAGGGTGGGACGGGCTGCGAATTGTGGAAATGTATAGAAAATGGGATTTGAGTGGTAGGTAGCGAGCACATGAGAAGAGATCAAATGCAAGTCGCGGGATAAGAGCCTTGATCTGGGAAAAGATTAGGATTATTGGTACTTTCTGTTTGTTTGGTTGTTGTTTGTTTTTTCTTCGGGGAGGGGGGGATTTAATTTTTTCTTAGCCTTTGATGGAGATCTTTCTTGGCTTTTTTCCTTTGCTCTTTATCGGCTGAGCGACCCGCAGCACTTTGCCGTGTGTTTCAACGGAGTTAAAGCGCAGGAGGGGACGGTGCTGGGGGGCTGCGTTTGGGGTGAGCGGCCCGGGATGGGCGGCGGGGGGGCACGGAGAATGCGGGGCCCGGCAGGAGCGGGCGGCCCGCGGGGCAGCCGGGGCACGGCTCCCCGGGGCACGGCTCCCCGGCACCGGGGGCGGAGCGGGGCCGCCCCGGGTCCGCGCGTCTTTGCGGAGGGGGGAGAAAGTTGCGCGTATCCCCCGCGGTCGTTTTGCGGCAGGGGCAGAGCCGCCGGCGCCGGGGCAGGTGCGGGGCGGCTGCGGGGCGGGACGGGGGGTGTCCCGGCCGCCGGGACGGGCGGCGGTGCCGGGGAGAGCCGGGGCGGCGGGGTCAGCCGTGGGAAGCAAGAAGGGTCTGGGGCCGGTCTGTGCGCCCGAAAGGCGCCTCCGAGGTGGGATGGAGCTGTCGGAGGGGTCGGTGTCACGGCCGTCCGCCCCGTCCGCGGAAATAACAGATACGGAGGGTATTAACTTAATGTCTTTGCGAAGTAGGGGATGTCAGTCCGGGCTGGCAGGGGAAGCGGCTGCAGACTAGAGGTGCCCTTGACTGTCGGGCAGAAGTTCCCCGGGCGAGGATTTGGAAAGCCGCTCGTTTTCCACAGGTCCCGCGGCGTTCCGGGGTGCCCGGCCCCGCGTCACCCCACACCCCCCCACCGGCGGCGGGGCCGGGCGGGGGCCGGTGGGAGCGGGGCCGGTGGGAGCGGGGCCCGGCGCTGGCCGCCGCGGGGTGCGGCAGGGCGGCTGCGGCACGGCGAGGTGCGAGGGCGCGGGTTGTTTGTCACTTCCATCGGCCGCGGAGGTCTGGCAGCACGCAGGATGAATTACACGCAGGCAGTTTCCTTACCCGTGGATTTGCATGTGGCACGTACCCTTTCTGTCGTCTTCTCGCAGTTTTTTCTGCGAGTTGCCATCAATCACGTAAAGTTTACGACCGCTGCAGCTCGTTTTGCATTTATTTTATCTGCTTTTTGTCCAGAGCTTGCCTTTAACAGCAGTATCACGTACTGTGAAATGTTTATTAATACTCAAGGGTAGACAGAGTATCAACATTTCACGAGTTGATCTGTGATAAAAAGTACAATGTATATACTTTTCGCTAACAGCTCCCTATTAAATTATTCTGTAAAGTATCTCGCATTCGCTGAATGGCACTGTCAGTACATACAGTTAACTTTCCTGCCAGTTGAACTCCCAGGCCTCTCAGTTCATATGACTTGTCTTTTTTATGATCGGTTGACGAATTAAGATAGTTGTAAGAATGGACACATTTTGAAATTGGAGTTTAATTTGACTCAGGGCAGAATTGTAAATACTGCGATTTGTACTCTCTAAATCATGATTTATTCTGTCTCAAAGTGCAGCCTAACTGCTAGATTAGCTAATTCAGGAATTGTGATTTAACGACATCATGTAGCATGGAAAAAAAAAGATCTTGGAAAACTTGGGCTGAGTTCGTCGTAAGAATCCGGTGAACGTTTCAGTATTGTCTCTGCACAGAGACCATGTGAGTTATTTTCTTTACAATCAGTGAAATAACAAGGACCAAACTGGCTTGAGAGGAGGAAAATTCTACCTTGAGCAGCTCGATTTCTTTTTCTCATTCAAAGAATCTGTTTCCTCAAGCAGCGCTGAGCACAGATACGTGATGGAGGGCCGTGCATCTCCCCAAAATAAAGGCCTGAACTAATGAGATGCCGAATCCCTCCTGTTAGTGAGCTCTGTCAGTTCTCCCTGTAGTAGATGGGCATCAAGGATGTTTGGCATTCACGCGAATTGCTGAATACCTTGCTGGATTGGGCCCTGGGTATCGCCAGGTTCATAAAACGAGGGTGGCTTTTTTCTTTAAGGCTAAAGAGCTGGTAGCGTCAATTTGAAGTAAATCAGGCTCTAATTTTTACTTCTTAGGAAGTAAAAATTTTCTTAGGAGAAATCCTAATAGAGTAGTTGTTACTGCACGAGTAGTTGCTCGTCATTTCTGCCTTGTTTCAAAATCTTTGATTAGATGTCTCAGCGAGGGGAGTTAGATAACCCCTTCTCCCAAGAAAACTTGTGTCAGAGCCGTACAGAAAGGTAGTAGTTTCTCATTAGTGGCTAACGTGATTTTAGCACTGAACAGATCTACGGTGAATAGACGTCGTCTGTTCTTCGGATTTTAGCTGTGGTTTTGTGCGTGAAATGCTGTTGACTGGAATAATTTTCATCCTGCGCTTCCTAGCTGATTCTGGCAAAGCCATACCCCGTGTAGTGCTTTAGAGTGAAAGATCTAAATATTTCTATTAGCAGAAGCATGTTAAATTTCTTCTGTGGTGTTGGCATAACAGGCTGACATGAAGCAGGCAGACGCTGGACCAAAGAAAGTAGTCGACTTGTGAAGAGATAGGAACAATTTCAGCTCTGTGAACTGATATCTCCTTGAATGCATCCAGGAATATTCGTCAAGTTTAGCGCTTTACTGCTGTGTGTTTAATGGCTGTTTAGGTTAGGCTAGGGTCCTTCAGAGTGGCTGAGGAGGGTGAGTTTGAATTTACATCTTCTTTGCATCCCATAGGTGTATGAATTAATCTAGGAGAAAATGATCAGCATCTTTGTAGATCAAGATGAGTTAACAAAATTGATTACAGAAGTTGATTTATTTGTAATGAGTGTGGTTATATACTTGACATTATATTCCTTTCTAAAGACCGTTCTAGCCAAAGGTTTGGTAACAGTAACTCTTGCACACCTAGAAATTAATCTGTTTCCAGTTAAAATGTCAATGCATATCAAATGGGTATGAAATAAACCCATGTCTGTAGCTGCTGTGCTGTTAAGTTATTCATAGCTACATTTTAATCATATCTCCTTAAACAAAAGTTTTGAAAGTAAATTTGTAAATAAAATACTGCAAGCTATGTTTATGGATGGACTTAGAAAGTGTTGAGGCCCTTGGTATGATTTTTAATGACATGGGCATGGAAAATGTTTGGTTTCTGAGAAAGCCGCATTGTGCGAGTTGAGGCTCAAGATGTGGAGGGTAAATTTAATGTAAACTACACTTGGCATGCAAGGAGTATCAAAAGCGATGTGTAAAGCAAATTTAACCTTCACAAATTTAAAACTCTGTAACTCAGAAAGAAATGATGCTTCTGAAGATTTCTACATAGATCTTGACAACCTAAGCTATCTTTCTAACCATATATTTCTGGATAGCTGTACAGAGACAGGAGATGTATGAAATACAGTTTTGAGACAACGTGCAGCCAAAGTACTGGTACTATGGGACACAAACTTCCTAATTCCCCCCCCAAGAGTTCCCTATTTATCCAGTTCTAATCAGTATCAAAGTCTGCCTTCGTGGCTGGGATTTTGCATCCCGCTGTACATGCCATTCCACTTCCCTTGAGGTGTGAATTGGTTTTGGTCCTCTGAGACCAAAATATTAACTGGCCTTCAGCATTCATTCTGTTTTGTCAGGCTAAAGTAGAACTATTTCTCATATTTAAGCCGAAAGGCACATAAGCCTCGAAGCTGGCAGCCTGTAGGCTTGGGATAACACCAGGGCAAATGGGAGACATTGCTTAATACCTAGGTTAAGTGTATGATAACTCCGATGCTTTCAGCTTCCAGCGAGGGAAGGAGGGGGGCATCGCTCCGGAGCACCTCCTGCCGCACGTTTGCGATGGCAGGAATGGACAGGCGAGCAGCTGCTGGTACGGGGGCTCGGGGAGAGGAAAATGGACAGTGGGGAGGAAGGATGCGTGGCAATGACCTTCCAACCTGGCGCAGGACAGCCTATTTCCTGAGCTGCTGACTCAAGGGTACAGCGAGCCCTCCCCATGCGTGTCCTTGGTTGGGATTGGGCAAGAGAGAGGGAAACAGTGGTCAGGCACCTCAGATTTGCTGGGAAATGTGCAAAACTTGAAACCTGACATGAGTTTTTTGGTGTGAGTCTGGGAACTTAGTGCTGGATCTCAATCAAGCGTAGCTTGACCACAGAAAAGGAAGGAAAAGCGCGAAGGTTTTCGGTGTTGGTGTTGCCTTTTTTTTCCCTATTGGCAAGTATTATCTTTACGGAGAATGCCTTTAGAATATCTTATGTGCAGTAAGCAAGAGCTCTTTCGGTTATCTTGCAATTAGTTTATATCGCTTTCAAATGAACACCACTAGACTGAAAGGTCAACCTTGACTCTGGTTTATTCTGTGCCAGTATCGCCTGCTTAAAAACTCCGGTGGTGGTCGCCCCTTTCCACCCCCTGAGGACTTGGCCGTTTATTTACAAAAACAACCCTTCTGAAATCCCAACTCCTCAGATTTTTTTTTTTTTTTTAGATGAAGACCTAATTGTAAGAGTCTGATTCTGCCCCCTGAAAAACTCCATTATTTGATTAATTGAGAGAAAGCAGGAGACGGTCTTTACAACACATACTGCCAAGCAGGGCCTGATCCTACCACTTGCACGTAACAGGATTTTGGTATCGCTGGACTCCAGAGGAGTTGCTTGCAGGGTGGGATGCTACCTGCTGTGCAGGTGGCAGAATCGGGCCCCTGCAACAGAGTTCCTTGTTATTTTATTATTATTGTGAGGTCTCCAAACTTCACTTGCTTAATGTGCTCCTTGATAAGGAATGATCTCCAAAGGCACTGTTCTGATAACGGTGTAAGGCTCTGGATTTCCCATCTGAATTCATGACTTTTTTTTTTTTTTTTGGTATTTTTATCATTCTTTGCTTTCCTGTATGCAAGGAGCCAGTAATGTAAACAAACATCACATCCCTTGCGTAACTGTCTCTGACACCAAATCTCTGAAAATTCTTTTAGTACATCCAGAATACGTGGGCAAAGACTGCAGAATAAACATAATGTTTCTCAGTATTAAAAGCTTTTTTTTTTTTCATCCTGATTGCAAACTAAGCATTGACTACTGTCTTGATTTTACAGATTATTTCATGCTGAAATTATGCCTATTTGCATGGATAGTCATTCTTTAAAACTAGCCACAGATGCAGTCCTAGGGAGCACGTAGATGTTTTTACAGGTGAACCGAAAGAGATGGGAGCAATTCCAAAAAGTCTGCATGCTGCCTTTGGCAATATACCCTGTTATTGTGAAGATTGTGCTCTGTTAAGCAAATGTAAAGTTTAATATTAGATAAGCGTCGCATGAAAAATATTTTAATTTTCCTCGGTGTTAAATTTTAAGAAACAGGAAAGAACGTCTAGTGCTTTATGTGCAATGTGAGTTTAGCATCACTAGTTAATAAGTCACAAATTATGTCAAGAGCCTTTTACAAAATGCAAGGAAGTGTGTTATCTTTTTATGCTGTGTTCCTGGGAAACAATGAGAGTTCATATAAAGAGAAAGTATCTTCCTTTCTCACGCAGCTGATTGATGTTATTTCTTTCATCTTTCCATATTTTTTCTCATCTTTTCTGCATGTCACAGGCAATAAGATTCTCTGTATTCAAAATATTACATGTAAGAAAGGCTTCACTGGGCATTCAAGATATTGTTCTTGGAGATTTTTCTAAAGCAGAGAGATGTGACCCTGAACATGCCTCGTTTCTGCTATGCAAAAAATTTAACGTCATGTGTTTTAGTGTACGAAACACAGAATCTTCAGCCTTTGGTAGCGGGGCTTGGAGAATATAAGTTAAGAAAAGGGAAGGAATGTATGGGGAATTCAAAACACCGTCATGGCTAGTCACTGGTACATACGAGGCTATGTTAACGAACTACATTTTGGCCTTTATTTGATCACATCTCTGTAAATATTATAATCCTGACCATAAAATATTTTAATGCATTTTTGCTTTGCTGAATAAACATTTCCCTAATGATTTAAGAGAGGTTTTTTTTTCCCCCAGTGTAAGCCTGAGTGCGTCTATGATTTCTTTGCCTTTCACATACACATACACTATCCTACCTACAATTACGTGAAAGTTGTTGTTCTGACCTTCGAATATTTATTTACCAGTTTTATCTCTCTTTAAAAAGCAAAACGACAATTACGGTTTTTACGTCGCAATTGAATTTTTTTAATCCAAATTTTATACAATTTCTTGTTTTAACAATAAATGTTAAATAAGGAGTACTTTCATCTTCTTTTGTAACATGTATCTCAATGCCCTAAATTTAATCAATTGGTTGTCAGAGGCTGTGTTCTTCTAATCTACTCTTTCTTCTGAAGATAAACAGTATCATTTTAGGCATTTGTGCAAGAGAATCATATTACTGGTGCTTAAGCAGTTTTTGCTTTTTTAAATCTTAATCCATCTTAAACCAGTGGAGCAGAAATATTTAAAAATGTTTCATTTCAAGCAGAGTGCATAATAAATTGCAATAATTGTAATGTGCCATAAATCCCAGAGCCTATGCATTTTGCATTTTATTCAGGATTGAGGTCAGGAAATTTGGAGAAATTTAAAGAAAATGATTCATCAGTCCTTTTGTTCTGTTGGCCAGGGTCCCAGGATTCTTGAGCTGAGCCCAGCTGACAAGCTTTTGAAGATGGCACAATAACAGTCCAGTGATGCCTGACCATGACAGCACAGCCCTCTTAAGCAGGCAAACCAAGAGAAGAAGAGTTGACATTGGAGTGAAAAGGACGGTAGGGACAGCATCTGCATTTTTTGCAAAGGCAAGAGCAACGTTTTTTAGTGCCATGAATCCCCAAGGTTCAGAGCAGGATGTCGAGTATTCAGTGGTGCAGCATGCAGATGGGGAAAAGTCAAATGTACTCCGCAAGCTGCTGAAGAGGGCGAACTCATATGAAGATGCCATGATGCCTTTTCCAGGAGCAACCATAATTTCCCAGCTGTTGAAAAATAACATGAACAAAAATGGTGGCACGGAGCCCAGTTTCCAAGCCAGCGGTCTCTCTAGTACAGGCTCAGAAGTACATCAGGAGGATGTATGCAGCAACTCTTCAAGAGACAGCCCCCAAGAGTGTCTTTCCCCTTTTGGCAGGCCGACTATGAGCCAGTTTGATGTGGATCGGTTATGCGACGAGCACCTGAGAGCTAAACGCGCCCGGGTTGAGAATATAATTCGGGGTATGAGCCATTCCCCCAGCGTGGCATTAAGGGGCAATGAAAACGAAAGAGAAATAGCTCCGCAGTCCGTGAGTCCCCGAGAAAGTTACAGAGAAAACAAACGCAAGCAAAAGCTGCCACAACAGCAGCAGCAGAGTTTCCAGCAGCTGGTTTCAGCAAGGAAAGAGCAGAAGCGAGAGGAGCGCAGACAGCTGAAGCAGCAGCTGGAGGACATGCAGAAGCAGCTGCGCCAGCTGCAGGAGAAGTTCTACCAGATCTACGACAGCACCGACTCCGAAAATGATGAAGATGGCAACCTGTCTGAAGACAGCATGCGCTCCGAAACCATGGATGCGAGGGCTGGCGACTCCGTTGGCAGGTCAGACAACGAGATGTGCGAGCTGGACCCGGGGCAGTTCATCGACCGGGCCCGGGCCCTCATCCGGGAGCAGGAGATTGCGGAGAACAAGCCGAAAAGAGAAGGTCCCAAGGAGAAGGAGCAAGGGCCAAACGCCTTCCACCCTGAAGGCAAACATTTGGCTGAGACGCTGAAGCAGGAGCTGAACACCGCCATGTCACAAGTTGTGGACACGGTGGTCAAAGTCTTCTCGTCCAAGCCCTCCCGCCAGCTTCCTCAGGTCTTCCCGCCCCTCCAGATCCCACAGGCGAGGTTCGCCGTCAACGGGGAGAACCACAACTTCCACACGGCCAACCAGCGCCTGCAGTGCTTTGGGGACGTCATCATTCCCAACCCCCTCGACACCTTCGGCAGCGTCCCCATGCCTGGCGCCACCGACCAAACCGAGGCGCTGCCCCTCGTCGTCCGCAAAAACTCCTCCGACCAATCCGCCTCCGCCCCGCCGGCCGGCGGCCATCACGCCTCCCTGCACCAGTCCCCGCTCTCGGCCACCGCTGGCTTCTCCACCTCCTCCTTCCGCCACCCCTTCCCGCTGCCCCTCATGGCTTACCCCTTCCAGAGCCCCCTGGGCGCCCCGTCGGCCTCCTTCCCGGGGAAAGAGCGCGCCTCCCCCGAATCCCTTGACCTGACCCGGGAGACCACCAGCCTGAGGACCAAGATGTCGTCGCACCACATGAACCACCACCCCTGCTCGCCGGCCCACCCCCCCAGCACCGCCGAGGGCCTCTCCTTGTCCCTCATAAAGTCCGAGTGCGGCGAGCTGCAAGACATGTCCGAAATCTCGCCCTACTCGGGAAGTGCAATATCCTTTTTGAAAGACAAGCAATAGCCCGGTGCTGGCCGGCGGGAGAGGACAAGGGTCCATGCCTGTGTCCCGGGACCTCCCCCGGGCGCTGCGGGAGCGGGCGGGGGGCTTGGCAAGGCCAAATAAAATGCCGGGTCTTGGCTGATGGCACTCCTTCAGCAATGGTGTTCACATAAAATAGCCACCCGCCCTCCCCAAGCCTTTTAGACCGTCCCGCGGGGTCAGGAAGCCAGCCAAGCCCACGACCCGGGTGCCGGTGGGTTTCCCTGGCCCAGTGAGTCCTTCCCCAGGCGGGGAGGTGATCAAGGGGGCATCGCCCTTGGCCAAAAACTCTTCAAGCCACGGCCACCTCCTTTCCCTCCCTTGCCAGGCCAATGCACGACCTGTGTTAATGGTGTCGTGGCTGGGGCTCACAGAGAGCCACAGTCCGATCATCGCGAGCCTTCAGCTCTCAAGCGCGTAAGGGAGACGAAGCACAAAAGACACAGGTACTGATATATTCAGGCTGCATCAAGTTCTTTCCCCCACCCAGAGGTCTGTTCCTCAGCCCTTGTGCAGCTGCCTGCTATGCATGATTAACCTCTGTTCAGCCATACACAGAAATCTTTTGTCCTAACATACACAAAGCAAATTATTTTGGAAAGCTAGAGAGAACAATTAAATATAAAACTTCAGCTGTATTAAATTTACAGGACACTTCCCCTGCTTAAAAAAAAAAGATGATAGTAAAATCTCTCTTTTTAGCTCAATAACAGGCTTTAGTTAGGGAAAAAAATCCATCTCTGCCTTTATTTAGGCATATCCAGACATAGTAATGATCTTTTCTTTTTTTTTCCTGGAAACTAGTACTAGATTTTTTTTTTTTTCTTTTTTAGCAATAACACCTCCCACTCCTTCCATCTTTTCCCCTAATGTGCATTTTGGTCAAAAGATTTTTCTTCTACTTTAGTACAGTCGTACTAAAAGTGAATAAAATACTATGCCTGCCCAACGCTAAAATTCAGGATTTTGCATGAAGGGTAGATCAATGTTTTTTTTGCAGCTCCAAGACCCCAGCACAAGGCAGCAGCACAAGCACAGAGCCTTAAATGCAGCTAATTTCATTCCTAAATTGATGAAAGTAATTGTGACTGAATAACCCTGCCCCTCCCTGAGTTACGGTAGCGATGCTGAGGAACTTGTCCCCTTTCCAGGGGTATCATGTGAAGGCAGATGCTCGAGGCTGTGCCCCGTCGCTGGGTGTCTTCTAGGCGATGAATAACTCTGGTGGTTTTAGGTTAATTTAACCACATTTTCTGTAGATGCGTTAAGTCCTCAGGAAGGTGCTGGCAGGGCTCGGGACCCGCTGGTTATCTGGACTTCCCATCCCTTCCATGTCAGTGGGCACCACTGGGACGAAGGCAGGTGCTGCAGGTCTGGAGCCCGTCACCACCAGTCTTTGATCTAACACAGGTCGAGTGTGAGTCAAGAATTGCTGCTGTCTGACCTGTATGAATAGTCCCATTTCTACGGGGGGAAGTGTTCCCAGTTTGAAAGCACCTTCCTTAGCTGTTGGTGTTTTTGAGAGCCAGCTGGTAGTGGACATGATGTTTGAGGGACTTCTTTCCTGAAAGAGGATCTCTCTGCTGCATTGGTAGCAGGGAAATCTCCCTGCCATATACATTGTATGGCAAAACAGAGGAGTCGGTCTAAATCCAGCATCACTCACAGTTACTGCCAGTTACTTTTGGAAATCCAAACCAAAAATCTCTCCTGCATATTGAAATGCAAGCTGCGACGCTTGGGAGGCAGTCCTGAGGTCAACAGGAGTGGCAGCCAAGGGCAAGACTCAGGCCAGAGCAATTAAGTAATTTCTACCAAACAGTACAGTGGCATACTAATTGTTTTGTATAAAAGTGGTTCTTCCATCCTGGGAGAGTAGTGAGCAGAGGTGAAAAATGCCAAGCCTGTGAACTAGGGGTAGTTCTGGGGTTGCACATGATCTTCTCCACCCGTGGAGCATCTCTCCCTCGCCCCTGCTGTATCTCCCCCTTTCTCCTGCGCAGTCTCGCTGGCGGTCGCTAACGGAGCTTGTTGCTTCTCCTGAAACGGGTGCGAGAGCCCCCCGCCGCTCCCAAGCTCAGCCGGGGCAAACGCCGAGTGGAGTGACTCCCTTCCTCCTCCCTTGCCCTGCCGCTTCCCCTGCCATCGTGAAAGCACTCTGACTTTCCCACCTAGACGCTGTTTCAGGCTGCAGTTTGATCTGGGTTTAGGTACAGACCTGTTGGGACAAACAGGTTTATTAAAGAGCACTTCTACCCAACGCGTGCCCTGGTATACGGCTCAGCGGTGGGGATGGATGTTTTTTTCTAGCAGCAGCTCGTTTGTCCAGGCAGCTTGCAGTTTCCAGGGAAAGGTGCAGTATGGATGTTGGTTTGTTTGTGGTCGATTCTGTTGTGGCACTTTTATTTTACATGGTTGAATGTGCATATATAGGGAATATATTTCTTGAGAGAAGCAGATCTTTCTTCCCTGCAGAAAGCAACATCTGTTTTCCTGGACAATACAGCCAGGATGAGAACATAAGACTAGCAGATACAGCCAAGTTCAGGTTTTAGTAGTAGGCTAAAACACTGAACCAGCCTGGTTTTTGGTCTTTTGTTTTTTGTTCTTTTTTTTTTTTTTCTTAACCAACGCCTGTAAAATGTATCTGATCGTTCCTTGCTGAATTGCAGAAGGAAATGGTTAATGTTTGCGTATGTTGCTAAACAAGATAAGATGCACCTGCAGCATGAATTCCCATCTGGGTCATGAATGCAGTCTGTATCTTTGCAAACTAATCTGTTTAATCAAATATTAAGTTTTATTCAAATTCCAAAAGAAACAGACAGCGAATTGTTTTTCTCTATGGTCTTCCTTTGTCATGCATCCTCTTTGCATCTCAAGAAAAATAGCCTTGTTCAGTCCCAAAACATTTGCATAGATCAAAATTGAAGCACAACAGTAGTTTGTGTGCTGTTAAGACATCCGTAAAGGTGAAGAAGTTTAGCGTGCTCTCCCTGGCAGGAGGGCTTTAAAACATTAGTGAAACTTTCTACAATTTATTTATTTATTTTTAAACAGAATTCCAATCCAACTGGAATGAGTTTCACAGTCCCAATATATGAAAGCTATAATTAGTGAATTACAACATTTTGAAATGAGTAGTTATTACATCTGACTAGAATTAAACTAATTAAACTTAAAAAAAATGAGCGATTGTACAGCAAGTTGGATAACTCCGTGCTGTTGATAAAACCTGGGCGATGAATGAATACTTTCCAGGCAGCCCTTTCTTCGAAGGGTCTTGAAGATGCTCGCAGATACAGCTATTTGGAGCTTTGCTGGTTAAAAGCACCTGAGGTGTAACTTAAGGAGCAGCTTGGCTTTGCTAGTGCAGATTTTTTACCTGATGCAGCCTATTCTTACCTCTTTTCCTTCAGCTCAATACATGTGTGGGCTAGAAAAGCCTCTTAGAGCATTTGTGGGAGCTCAGGCTGAGAGTAACAGGAGTGAAAGATCATCCCTGAAAAAATATTTTTGCAAAAGAGGAGCGTTACCTGGGAGGATTGATGTGCAAATGAGTCAAAGGCTGTGCGATGCCAGCCCTGTGCTTCTCCAGTTAAAACACACAAGAGCGCGTATACGTTTCGTTCCCAGTCTTTCGCTTCCTATTTCTTAGCGTTTTGCCTTTTTCCTGCTGCTGCTGTGGTAGGTGAGGCTGCGTTGTACTGTGTAAACGCACGACGCTGAGACTCTCAGGTTGTTTGAACACCGCTTTAGGTTCAGCTGCAGTACACTGTTCCTCTGATCTTTTATGTTCCCGAGCAGATGTCTTTCATTAATTTATGGATTTATCATCTTTTCTTTCTCTCCTTTTTTTTTTCTTTCCGCCTTTTTTTTTTTTTTTTTTTTTTACACCTGGCAGCTGGCTCAAGTTTCAGCAGTTATTGTCTATTTTGCATTACCCATAGAATTGAATGTCATCTGTCTTCACAAAGCTATAGCTAAGAGAATTGAGGCAAGCCACACGAGCTGCTGGGACGGAGCTTGTTTGCGTTCCATTCGGCACCCCTCCTCCCTTTACCTCCTTAATATTTATTTGTGCTCGTTTTCTTTCCTGGCCTTGAATGGGGCTTAGCTCGTGTTCGGTACAGCTGTATGTTTACTGAATCTATTTCATCATGAGTCATTGTGCGTGTGTAAGTATCCTGGAAACAGCTAGTGCTTTCTTGGAAGAACAGTTGCTTTTCAGCTCAAGCACTTAAAAAGGAAATTAAGCAATTGGTCAGTTCAGTTTTTTTCTGAAATAGCAATGGGTTATCTAATTCTTAGCTCTTAAGTCTGTCATTAACTATTTTTTGCTAGATTATTGCAGATCATATCTTTTATCACAGTAAAGCGTTAACCTTAGGATCAAGATATACAGATTTGTTGCATATTTGATATCGCTTTAAGGCTGCCAAGTGCTTAAGAACAAGTATAATTTTAATAAAAAATGGATTTCTGGGAATTTGAGTCTCAGAACATCTTTTAATACATGTTTCATTCAATATCAATATCCTCTGGCATTAGAGCAGAAAATATTTAAAAATCCTAAATGCAGAAGGAATCCAAATGCTTAGACAACTGTCTAATATGCTTAAATCCAGCAAATATGAGAGCTTTTTTGAAAGTTTAAGTCTATCTCTGAGCTTGCATTGAAAGAGAATATACGCCAAACCCCATATTAACATCTTGTTGGCATCAGAGGAATTGCAAATTAAGGAGACTTAGGATTTTTTTTTTTTCTTCTGGTTAAAGGAGTACGCCCTTGGACCCCCACTTTCCTGAAAGGATCGCGTAACAAAATGGATTTCTGCTGTTGAAGTTTTGATTTGTCTAAAACTCTTATCACTAAGCAATAGGTGACAGCTTGCTACTATTATTTCACTTACGTATTTTGACAGATGGCACTGCAGAGTGTAATGCTCTTTTAGACTTCTCTATCAGTCTAATGGAGGTAACTGGAGGTTCTTTCAACTCTTCTCTTGGCACAAGAAGTATGTCAGTCATAAATTATCTTCTTTGTAATCATTAAGCATCTAAAACAAAATGCAAGTTCAGCTGAGCCGTCTTCCGTGTACTTCCAGATAATAAGAGGTTTTTAAACTAATATTGTCAATGACTTTTTTTTTTTTTAAATGCTACATTTTTCCAATCTAAAAATGAAGATTGTAACTGAAATAAAGGGAGAGGGTTTCAGCAGATTTCACGAATTAGAGAGGAAGGAATTCTGCTGAAAAAGCCTAGCTAATCATCAGTAGCCTACTGATAAAAATCAGTCTGGGTTTCCCGTCTCGAGGCCTGGAATGAGATGTTCTGTGCTGACGTGCGCCCGGCCGTAAGGTGGAAGAGGCACCTTGGCTGCAGCGCATCTGTCAACTTGGTTGACCTTCCCCCCACCATAAGGTGTGAACCCAGTGAAATTTTCAACAATTGTGTTTAGGAGAAACAGTCCTTAGAGAAGCTTCTGGGAAGAACCCTTAATTGACCTTGTGGGGGCCACATTGATTTTCTCCACGTGCATCTTCATTTCTGATAAATTATAAAGCCATTAATTTGCTGAGGAAATGGCAGGGCCAGCCTGCGGCACAGATGTGACCAGAGCCGTCCTAGCATGCAGTACACAAAAGAGAGCCAAGAAGCTGGGAGAAAAATCAGCAAGCTGAGATTGTTATGGTTAGCTTCACATTCCCTTGGGAACTCTTTTAGTTGCTTCTGTTTACAGATCTAAAAGGTAATGATGTTTCCAGGATAAATAGGCTGCCTTATAGGGTAAGTGGCCATTTATTGATCTGCTAGCCCACATTTATCGATTGGTTAGCCCCAAATACAGCTTCGTTCTCCGAGGAGTTAACTGTGTAAATCAGGAGGCGACAAGTTTGTGGCGGGGGGTTTGAGGGGCAGAGGGGCTCTGGCTACTACAGATTTTGCTTTGATTTGCAAGGCAGCCACTGGAGCAAAGCAGCAGCAGGATCAGAGAGAGTTACTCAAGATGTTCAAATTTATCGGCACAAATGAAACGGGTGAAACGTACTGCCTGTATAAAACATTGCTCAAAATGATAAAGCGCCTCCGATTGTCTCACGTGCGTTAGCTCTCTTTCGTGCAGGTGGCACGACACCGAGCGAAAAAGAAACTTCAGCTGGAATGGCAAAGGAGAGGGAGAAAAAGCTTCTGATAAGTTTTCTGTGGCACATGCTTCGTGCATTTGTTTCCTTAGCAACAAGTGAACATACATATGGTACACAAGCCGTAAACTTGCAAGATTCCCGAGACCCAGCACCAAAACTGATAGGAAATACAGGGTTTAAGTTACACAGCCTTGCATCCCTCGTTTAGCTATTTAACAGAAAATTACAGTGCAGCAATTTAAATGGTAATATTTTCTCCTGTAATCTGGGGAACGGCGGAGTATTTAAGGGGGCACTTTGCTAGCTCTATACGTTCAGAAACAGCTTTCTCAAGAAGAGCATTTTCCTTTACTAATTCAATCCTACATGCAGGAAGGCTTGTCACCGAATCACTTGAAAAAGGCCAAGCTCATGTTCTTTTACACCCGGTACCCAAGTTCCAATATGCTGAAAACCTACTTCTCGGACGTAAAGGTAAGAAAATCTCTTTCCCTCCCCCCTTTCCTTACTGCATGCTATATTTAGTCATGAAATGGTATCGTCTTGTCATATTAGAGATTAATAATATTTCTGGGTACACAAAGGTTACAGCTGACTTTATTCACTTGTTCTTCCTGTTGAGGTGTACCCTGCTTGTGCCTAGGCGAGGAAAGGGGATGTTTTTAAATTAAAAAAATCATTGACATTTTAGAGCAAAGTAAGAATAATTATTACAGTGAACTAAGCAGTTTTCGTTATGCATATCCTATTAAAAAAAGAGATTTCTGGGTGGTAGAAGTGTACTTCCAAGAACATTTTGGAGCAGTTCTCAAGTGCTCCCTTATTGTTTCATTTCGGTTGGTTTCCTCATATTTGTGCTTACATAAGCAGAGTGTAGAATCCCTTTCTTTCTGTCAAAAAGAAACAGTACATTGAAATTCTCCATGCAGAAGCTGCTTAAAAACAAAAGTGATGATTGTCTCTTATTTACAACTTAATTTGTTGTTGATGCAGAGTACACTGAGCATAAGGAGGATGAATAAAGTGACAGATTCAGGCCACATTATTCAAATGAGGATATGAAAGCTGTCGACATACAGCTGCATCCTCCCTCATTCTACAGAATATTAGGACCTCCTGATTTTTTTTCTAAAAGTAATTGTTCCTTCACATCAACTTGATTTTGTGTTAATCATCTAAGTTTTTTTTTAAAAAAGCATAGATTGGGTTTTAATGATTATAATGGCATACATGGTGTCATTATCTAAGTAACTTTATAAACATTACATTAGCTTAAATTAGTTTGTTACATTCTCTCCCCCCCCAAACAAATTACAGAAATCCTTCTTTTAATCACTTTTGGGTTATGGGGTTTTTTTGGTCTTAGTGGAAGATTATCCCAGAGGTTTGTGAACTTGGCCCAGTTTCTGCTGACCAGTTCTCTTTGGTCAAGTTTCTTGGCAGTTTTTCCCTTTATTTCTTTCATTTAACGTTGCATGCGCTTGCACATCTCAGTACACTTCT
>NC_138825.1:25728340-25743340 GCF_965183815.1 Platalea leucorodia | reverse complement strand
GCTCAGCAGACTATTGTTATCATTAACATGCTGACCCTCGGCGATACCACGGGAGAGTGTTTCTCCCTGCTGAGGATGGCAGTTTGCATTGTTCAGGTAGTCAGATGTAATGATGCATTTGAACAGGGTGTGCGTGAGGGGGAGGCTCGAGTAATCCCATCTCTTGGTGAAGCGGAGTGGGAAAGCGATGGTGGTTCTAATTATTAATAATTTTTTTTGTCTGCACCTTTCACTCAGGGTCAAGTTGCATAATGAGCCTCCTCCTGTAGCAAAAGTGACATTTGTCAGCATAAGGAGGGTGGTTCCCTGCCTAAAATCCTACCGAGGGATTTTTAGCAGTGCTCGTTTTCACAGCATGTAAGTTCAGATGATGCAAAAAGGTATCTAAGTGAAGACTTTCTCGGCTCTCTCGGCTCCTTCCCCCTCTTCTGGGCATGCAGAGTTTTCTGGGAGAATGGTTGCGTGGAAGGGGCAGATGAAGAAAGAGGGGGGAAGAGGATGTTCCTGGAGGGGTTTGCCATTTATGGCGGCCGACGACAGCATCCAGACTTCATGTTTGGTGTGCCGTGGCCCTCCCAGGCCCTCCTGAGGGCTCTGGCCCTGGTAGGTACTCACACACGCACGAGACAGGAGACTCCCACCCCTGGGAGGTAGGTCTGCCTGTATGCCAAGGCATAATAGCTAAATGCAGGAAAAGAAAAGGAAATACATAAAGTGATAAGTGTGACCAGCGTTTTTCTGTCAAAATGTGCTTAAATTCCCTCAAGCTTTTTTTCTTTTTAACGCAACTTTTTTCTGTTTGCAGACCATAGGTTGAAATGCCCTTTGCCCTCAAAAGTTCTCATATCCTTGATGATTTCAGGCACTTCCTACTCTTTTCAAAACGTTAGTTGCAGTGTTAATGTAAATGGATTACTGCAGTGAAGAATTATGGGGATCATATAGGTGTTTTCAGGTAGATAAGAAAATATAAATCTTGTCTGTTTGCAGTCTCCGCTTCTCAGCAAAGGGGTCTAGCAGCTGGTAGGAAAGGAGCCCCTTTGGTTTTTTTCCCCCATCATGGAGGGAAAGAGATGTTATAAATGGCAATGATTTGCAAATTCTTTCACTCAGTCTTTCTTGTGTTACCTAGTGTAATGAGAATTTCCTAGAGGTTTAAATCTTGGTTTTGCACTGAAGATCCAGCAGTTATGAGATCGTTAAACTGTACGGTGCAGTTTTTAATGTAGCCAAAGTAACTTTTCCTGATAAATGCCCGGCCCTTCCCCCACAAGCTGCAAAGCAAAAATGACAAGTACTGTAATGTTGAAACTGGATCCAAAAGGATTTAGCAAACTGAGCATTTGCCATATTTAGCATCATCAAAGTTCTTTCCTCTCATACTTCAGTGATGCATTGCTGATCTTCTGATTAGTCTGATATGCTGTTTCTCTTAAATCACCTACACTACTATTCCTAAACCCTCCCCCTTTATCTCTTCTTGGGTGAAATTCATGCATATACGTTACTATTCCTAAATTGACTATTAGGAAAAAATGATAAAGCTAAAATGTGCATTTGGTCCGTATCAGGCTATGCCATTGATTTGCTCAGGAATCTGTGATATTGTGTTCCTTTCCCTGGGCATTGCAACTGACAGCTTGTAGCAAAGTCAAATAAGATGTTTAACAAACCACATGTCCTATCGTTTTTAGCTTTGCCATTGTACCCTTGTGGCTGTGAGCCAGAGACAGATACAACACCTCCTCCAGTGCGATGCAACTTTGCCCGTGTTTTGTGTGCACGCATGTGTGTACGTGTGTAGCCAGTTCCACATTTTTCTCTCTTGCAGTAGGGTTAGCTGGAGAAACCTGTGCTGAGCTGCACAGACCAATTTGAAACTGAGTTTTGGAAGGGGGGGAAAAAACCCTGCTGTTTTTTTTGCGGGAGGTGAAGATGCTTCTCCGCTCTGGGGCCACTCTTCCAGGAAGGGAGAAGGTGGGTTGTCCTGGTGAATGAAAGCCACAAATGTCAGTGTCCCAGCACAAATGCCGAAGTTGGCCAGAAAGAGAGGACAGCTTGCTGTGCCACTTGATATCTGTCTCATCTGTGGTGTTGCCATAGGCTTTTGAACGCCAGCTGCAATAATTAAAGTCAGGTATTGTTGCTATGCATTAAAAGAAAAAAAAAATCCCAAATAATTTCGTAACTCTCTTTCAAAATCCGTCCTAACACAGATCATCAGAGCTCACAGTTATGACTGTGGCAGGATGATTTCAAACAAGCGGGACACTATGCTGTGAGTTAAAATAAAAATATGGTTAAAAACCATAAGTAAGATTTTTTTTTTTCCCCCCCAATTTATGTACAAGCAAAAGAAATTGGCCTGAGGACAATACCTGTTTTTTATCCTTGCTTTGGCTCCCACTCCTCCTCCATCATCCTTGTTCTCTGGCATTTTTTTGTAGTTACCGTCATTCTCCATGTATTAATGTCTCTCTGCACGATGCCCGTTCCTTTTCCTTGTGGGCATTTAACGACTCAGTCTTAGTTCTGAAGTCTCAGGGTCTCTCTGTGCTAGCGATTTCGCTCTGTGCCCTCCTGCCTGCTCCTTACACTCGCCACGCTCCTCTGCGTAGCCAGCAAATGAGCACCAAAGCAAGCCCCCGCGCACGCCATCTTTCTGAGCTCAGCCTGCCTGCTGCTTCACGGGAACTCGCCCGATTTTGCAGACGTAGTTATTGAGATTGATCACAATAGTGAAACGTCTGCCAAGCTGCGTTATTTGCACAAATACACTGTATGCAGTTTTGGTACAGTGGGACTTGACGCGATGATTGCCTCTTTTCATAGCACTAGTTACGGCACGTGTTGTCGTTTCGAAGGGGGAGAAGACCATTATTAAGAAGTTTGCTCTGCTTTTGGCAGGGGAAAACCATACTAGTGGGAAAAACCTAATTAAGACCAGTTGTACTCAAGTCTTAGCAGAATGTTTGACTTAAGGCACTCTGAGTTAGTCCTATAAAAATCAATGAGCTTATGTAAAACAATTCAAATAACATCACCTATAAAATCCAGTCACGTAAGCGGCCTATGGACCCTTGAGAGGAACGCTGGCTGCCAAAATTTTCAGAAGTGATGATGGTTTTAGGCCAATTCCATTTTGGGATGCTCAACTGGAGATGTATTAATGAAAGCCACTTTGTCAGGAGGTCCTTGACGGTCCATTCCCTGTAAATGAAGTGTGCCCAGCACTGCATCCAAAAATTAAGACATCCTAAATTATCGAAAATTCTGGCCACTCATGTGCTTATTTTAGGAACCTGTATTCTTCCCCAGTTTCATCTGCAGGATTCATCTTGAACTGAATTGGTGTTCATCAAAAGGAGAATTAAAGCCTTTGAACCTGATTCTTATTTAAACCAAGGCTACTTACGAGTGGTTTTGTGATACACAGGCACTGTAAAGTACAATTTATAACCTCCCTAATACTCCTTTACACAACTGGCGCAGTGCAAAGTGGCCTCAAGAGAAGTGAAAATCGAGTCCGTAACTTGCTAACTTCCATCTCGGAGATTGCTCTCGCCATACAAGCTGCTCTGCCCTGGCAGTCTCTGCGCTTCTGGTGGTACCAGCAGTGGGCACAGCCTAAGGGGACAGTTGTTTGTTTCAGTGTTCAACTCCTCGCGTTTTTTCCCTCAGCTGTATACTTCCTCCTTCAAGGGCTTTATTGTTGTAGCGTTTCAACATCGTTCTCAGCATTCTTAAAGACAAAGTCGGAAGGCCGCTGTCTGGTGATCTGCAGCAAGGAGAGTAAAGCTGCTTTGGCAATTTGAGAATAGCAGACTAACTGTCCTGATTCCTCTGAAGAAAAACTGAAACACAGGTGTCTAGATGGAACTTCTTTTTCACCTAAAAATCTTGGTTTCAGGAAGTTTAATTGATGCCCTCAGGCCTTTTTTCCTTTTGTTTTCTCGAAAATGTTGAAGAGGCTCTCTTGTGAAAAAGCAGAGCTTTCCTTGAAACTGCGCAGGAAATGAACCTGGTGTTTAATCAAGTAACAAAATCCACGGCTTGCAATAGAAGGTCCGTGCATTGCATGTATCAATTAATGCTTATTAATCAGTTTTTGCAGTTAGTTGAACTGCAGACTGTAGTTGGAAGCTATTAGGGAGAGAATCGCGAGAGGAATACTGTTGCAGGACTACACTCAGTTTTTCTGTTTGTGTCCTTTGGATTCAAGGTGTTTGTATAATGAAGTTGGCACGTTGATATATGATCTATTTTTTAATGTCATTACAATTTTAGTTCCCTCTGCCTTTTTGTCATTGGGTTACATTTAAGCACAGCAAGATCAACTTTAAACTTCCTTACTCAACAGCTTTATTAGTTATAACGTACCGTGACCTTTCTCAACATTCTTAAAGAAAAAGATACAGTGTAATGTCACTTTACTTTGCTTATTGTTCTTTGTTGTGGTGAACAAAGCATTTTCTACAGTGGCTATAGCACATAATTATACAGCTTTCAATAGCGGTGTCTTGGCACATATCAAAGTTCAGAAGAGCCTTTAGAAAAAAAAAGATGTTTTGTGGCAGCCTAGGGAGGGTCTCATCTTTCCTTCAGAAAATAGTTCAAGGCTCTTCTGTCAAGCTTCCCTACTTAGAGCTTTTTCTCCTCCTGCTTCATAAAGTTTAAAGGGGATTCAGTGGAGTTCTATGATCTATTTCCTTTGAAAGATTGTTCCTTTGCACAGAGAAGTCCTTTGACTTCAAGAGTTCACAGATTCATGTCTTTAGGTATCATATGTCTGACCTTATCAGTTACTCTATTTAATGTAGGAGAAAAAGTCTCAACTCTTTGTGTTTGTCTGTTTTGCCTCTGTGAAATGATTTGGTGAAAAGACCATCCTTTTTAACACACCACTGAGAGGCCGTTTCTGACTGTAACCTACCCTGTGGCTCTTCTAAAAAAAAAAAAAAAAATTGTCCTTGTGTTTTGTGTATGGATGATTTCACAGTGAGAATAGAATTATACAAGGACAGACACACATAAAAAAATCTTTTGCTCTTTTTTCCTAAATGATCTATTGGCTATTTTGGTGGCTGCTACTCTGGTTCCCCAACAGGCACAACCATTTAACAAACACAGAGATAGCGGCTGGAGTGCTGGGCCAGCAGTAGGTTTTCCCTTGCTTCGACCTACCCCAAAGGCCTTCATAATTAATTGTCCTTCAGAGATGAGGAAAGTTCAGAGACAGTGTGTGTAGCGATGTCTATTGTCTGACATTCAGTTCTCCTTCCCTCAGCTCTTTTTCTTCATTCGACAAAGGGTTATCAATAGGAGCAGGGAGCAAGCTCTCTTCTAACAGCTGCTGGTGGTGGCTGTAGCTTTCTGTGGAAGGTATCATTGTGTTCAGCCATCTATGGATTAAATGGCTGGAAAAGTTCTAACAACCCTTTCAAACGGGCGTGTTTATTTCATCTAGATTACACAGACCTATTTAGCTAATTAAAAACTTTCTCAGAACCCCTTCTCTCCTATTCAAGGGAAGAAAAAAAATTAAAACGCTGCCGTAATTATGAAGAATGGCTGCAATGAAACTTTGGTAAATAAATGAAAAATTCGATCTGTCAGGTTTGATCGAAACACACCCAAATCAGCACAGGCTTGTTTGTTGAGTTGTTCTGTGGTTTTTGTTTTGTGGTTTCTTTTTTTTTCTTAGAGGGAAGAAAGGTGCATGGTAGAAAAAGCATAAAAGAAAACATTGGTATAAGCTGTAACAGAAACAAACACTTGCCCAATTCAAAAAACTGCCACAGTTCATACTGTCCCTGCTCATAACATCAAAGTGCAAAGATGCGGGAGTTTGCTAAACAGATTATTAATATTGTTGTGCCTTGTGCGATTAATTTAGAATCCTCTGTGGCGTAATTATTAAACTTCATATACAACAGAACAAAATTATATACATGCATCCTTGTTTTCCCTGATGATATGCTAAACAAAGATACGGTGCGGTTAGTAGATAGGCAAGAAGTACAGTCAAATTAGAGCTGTTTATTAACAATCGTTATGTTACTGCTCCAATTAATTGGGCGAAGCCAAAAAGGACAAATACAATCATTCTTCCACTGAACAGTTTAACTAGCAAATTAGGGAGGTTTTAATAATTTTTTTTTGTCTTAAAAAAAAAAAACAACCAACAACTCCACTCCGGACCTTCACCTGCATTCTTCCTAAATACATCACTTTGCAGTGAAAAGGAATAATCATAAAAAAACATTTTCTGGGCTGCATCTCACTTCCTTACTGTTAAGAAGGATCGCACAACAATCAAGATGAATTATTGTACTGATTAACTTCTTATGCCTGGCATTTTGAAACAGGTTTTCTGTATTTAAGAAGAAATTGCATACAAAGTAGATGCAGCTAATACAGTAATGCAAAAAAAGATCATAAAAAATTAAAGTTATTCTTATGAATCTTTCATTAGAAGCAATGAAAAGGGACACTGGTGAAGCCAAGTGCTTTGTTCTTCTGAGCTCCTCTTGTAGGGCCAGATCCTGCAAACAATTACGTACTTGAGTGTTCCTTCTGCGAGAGTCCTGTTGGCACCTTCAGCGTATCTCCTGCTCTTTCACAGTTTACCCACTTAGGCCTGTGGATTACTACCAGTGTTGTTCTACTTTATCAAACAGATGTTCCCTTTAAAAATTGACAAAAGTCCTGTAAAAAAATATACCACAAAAATCACACAGCTGTACGGAGGCGAACACTTGCTTTTATGCAGGAGGAGCTGTTGTGAAATGATTTAAGGCTACTCAGAGCTTTTCAGATTACTCCCCACTGCAAATAACATGTTAAGTACTAAATTGCCCTAAGCGGTGTTTTATTACTGATCAATAAAATAGTCATCTTGTCTTTTAGCGTGGAAAAATATTTTAGTGGGATTTTTCCTGGTTTAGTTCGTGGATAGCAGTAAACCAGAAAGCACAACCCCCCCAAAAAAAGCAAAACCCATCCTCATTTGTTTCTAATTTTGCTTTGGGGGAATCCTAGAATTGTTCCAGCTGAATGGTGCAGGGTTTCTGTGCCTGTGCGCGTGTATGCATGTAGTGGTGGTGTGCTGTGTTTTGGTTTGGGGTTTTTGGTTTTTGTGTTTTTTCTTTTACAATTATTTACCGGTATTCATCCTTATTGCCCCATCCTCTTCTCAAACAGAACAACCCCCTTTCAAAAAAAAAAAAAAAAAAAAAGGAAACCAACAAAAACAAAACAAAACTTGGCAAACTCTTCCGACTCCCACTGCCATTTCATTTTGCATTCAACAAGGGGTAGTGGGAATTGAAACGTCAACTGGAGATGGAGAAAAGCACCAATTTATACTGCGTTAGCCTTGCACAATTCAAGATTTCTTTTGCTAGCTGCACACATTATACCCAACATCTCGCCACTCTCTTGTGGCAGTTGTGAGGAATGGCTATTCCTTCCCGTGTGTGTACTACAGGCCTCTAAAGACTCTTATTTATTCTCTCCCATGTCACCTTGTGTACAGTCTGGTCTGTGACACTGATGGTGATTATGTCATTATTTTGCTCTGGGGGCTTTGGCACATCTGCAGAGCTGATGCACATCTTCTTTGTTACGCTGGCATACGTCCCATATCGCAAATGCTTCATTAGCCTTACTGCCTGCCTCCTTGCCAGACAAGAATACCCAAATCCAAGCTTCTTTTTGCTCTGGTCTTTTGTGTCTGTGATGAGCCTTTATTCATCTTCCTAGTTCTTCCCTGTTTTCTATTTTTCTATGTAAAACTGATTTCCAGATGTCCGTCGTTCTCCAAAAATCCATCGTAGATGAGGAGTGAGAAGCAAGGTGAATTTTAACCCGTGTTGTCCCTCACTCACGTAAAGTCTTACCCCTCACAAGCCGAAATGTTTTTTCATTCATCCTGCATATAGAAAGAGTTTGTTAGGCTAGGCAGTTCAATTTTAAAACTTGGTGTTTGCAAAAAAAAGAGGAAAAAAAAGAAAAGGAAAAGAAACCAGTGATTTCTCTTACCATTTAATAAATCCTAGTTATGGTAATGGGTAACATGCAAGTTGCACATGTTTCTTCCAGACTTCCTTAATTTCTTTTAGACGACATAGTTTAATTTCTTACTCAGAACTTCTGGAGAAGCAGCACTGTCCAGTGAAGGAGGAGGTGTTCATGAGACCTGATCCGCTGAAATTTCTTATATCCTGTTTTAATGTGTCACATTAAAAGGACATAGAACATTTCGTACTGTGAAAATCAAGGAAAATGTTTCATCTTCTAAGCTTTATCTAAGCTGTTTTATATAAATGTTGTACCAGAGAGATGTGAAATAGTGGGTTAGCTTACTAGCTTTGTAAGATTTTTTCCCTCTGCATCCCACCCACCCCATGCTTTTTTTCCATGACACTGAGCTAAATTCTGGGCTGGATTCTCAGTTTCTGGTGTAAATCAGTTCCAGCAATCATTGGAGCTAATTAATCTGTGCCAGCTGAAGAGCTGTCTTTTGTTGTGTTACTATACAGTCAAGTGTGTGAATATATGTTAAATGTTAATTGGAAAAAAGTTTCATTTGTTTATTTTAAAACTAAAAATTAAATGCAGACCTGGATTTGGAGTCACGGAGCCATCATGTTTATGGATGTGGGGTAGAGGGGGGCGTTTTTATTTTTGTAAGGCACGCTTGCCAAAAGAGGAGGTCCCAGCCGATACCGTCTCACAGTGCAGGGTCAGAGCTGTGTGACTGACTTTAACAGAAGTCTTACAGATAGGATTGCCCGTCCTATAGGACTTTGAATAGGTCACCTTCACGCAGAGCACTGTTTGCTTGATGTCTTCAACATGTTTTAAAATGGACGAGAGTCAGGCTCTCATAATGTGAATTAGCAAACTGTCATAACCTTTGGAAACCGTGGGAGAGGTATAGCAGCATCGTGACCCGCGCTGGTTTCTGGCCCAGCTTTCTGGGGTCCTGCCCTTTCTCAAAGCAGGTATCCCTGGGCTGAGAGAGCGGTGGCAGCACAGGTTTGCTTGTGGAGAGGCTTTCCAACATTGGCGTGGAGCACAACGGGGGTGCTGTTTTCAAAGATACTTAAATCTGTAAAGGAGAAATACTGAGGCTGTGAGGAAGTAACACCAGAATATTGCAGGGGTCCACGAGGACTGTGTGTCCTTCACTTGCACGAGAGAGAGAAAACCTGGGAGGTGAAGTAGCCACGCTTCAGTATCCTATTGAAGTGACAATAATAACACAAGAAGTGAAGTTAAGAAATACTGTTCGGTCCAGGAGGGAAGGAGTCTTCAGGATACTGGACTGCTTTCTGTAGTTATGCAGAGCCCATCACCAGCAGTAACAGAGTATTGCCGGATTTCATAGTGAAGGGAAAGAGCCCGATGTCTTCCTGACGTGCGAGTGTGGGTGGGCGAGAGAGAGAGGGACAGCCAGAAGGGCCGGCTGAAGGTAATCAACATATTGGAGATGATTTCTCCCGGTAGATCTGGAAGGGGCAAGGTTCATCTTTCTTATCTGCAGAGGGGGAAGGTACGCAGCCGGGCTCTGCCTCGTTCTGTGTGCCACCGGAGGGACTCGTGAACTGCCCTCTGCGGGGGCGCGATTTCAAGGCTCTGGTGGAAATGTGCCGTCAGAAGAAGCTGTGTCCAGGTGGTGGTCCAGAGTGCTCAAAGATGTGGCCTTGAACTTGTTTCTGTAGTTAATGGAGAGGCTTTGTAAAGAGCAGCAGATCAGGGTGGCATGATCTCTGTTGCTAAGCAGAAAGGCTGCTGCATTGATTGGGACTTAGGGGAGAACCGTGGCGTAGACACATAAATGCATTTAAAGCAGTAGTCTACAACTTCAGAAAGTTTTTACAGGAGAGAGGGGAAATCAGCGTTGCACATAAAAGCCCTTTAACTGCTGAGTATCAGTGTTCACGGGGAAGCCGAAGTGGCTTATCTCATGCAATAGCGGAGAGGGCTGGCTCCATCAGACGAGGCCCAGCCTCGAGGTTATCTAATCCAGCGCCGTCTGGAGTCACACCATTTCCTTCCACAAGGGATAAAGAGGAGTCAAACAAGAGGGAGCTCAGTCCATTAGGACGTAAGACTTCGTCTTCTGACCTCACAGGCTTGCAAGGCTCAGCGGTCTCCAGCAGGTCCTGCACTGAAGCTTGTAACGGGGTGTTTGCAGCCCAGCTTGGCCAGCCTCATGGCTCAGGGTGGAATAGATGGAGCAGTTTATCCCATCAGGGTGGGCTCTGGCTACCCAGGAAAGCATGTTTACACTAGGAGGAGGTTTGTCAGACTTAACTGGGGGGAGCCTGGGCTGGTAGAGCCGGCTTCATTCACAACACCTCTCACCCATAACCATGTACGATTTCCTTCCCCTGCCCCTACCATCAGCCATGGGAAGGAGGAAAGGAGGTACCCTGCTGCCACAGGGCATGCTTACCACCTTCATGCCACCCCCAAAAGGACCCCCAGTGACTGCCTGTTTCCCAGCCAGACTGATTAAACACCACCTGCTCCCCATCCCTCTCGCCTACCTCCCTCCTCGCTACCCCAACACACTCAAACCGAGGAGGGAGAGGGCACAGTTGGAGCTTTGCAGGGCCAGACACAGAAGACAAAGGTGACTGCAATGCAGAGAGGTGGGAAGAGTGAGCAAGAGCAACCAACAGCCATTATTAACTGCTACAACAATTTTATATGTATAAGATGTACCCTAGATGTATAAGCCTTTAATTGTCACTTCTACTACCATGTTAATGGTTCATCTACAGGGCCAAATTCTGCTGAACACAAAAAAATCCCTGCACACTACAAGCTCTTTGAACCACTCTTCCTCTATATCCATGGTCTAACCAGCAGTTTCTGCCTGCCCAGCTCTTTTATGCATGGAAATACACCATGAGAGCAGAGGACTTATGCTGGTGAGAGACATATCTGCTCATCACAGTCCAGGCTGTGTCTCCTGGTCCTTCTGAGTAATGCATCACATTCCCATCTGGCCGGTGTGTCCAGGAGAGTATGCAATAACCTCTCTGCTGTTCCCGCAGCACAGCCAGAATTGGGTGGTCATCCTTGTACTCACTTTCCTGGACAGGTTTTTTGTGGGCGCCTGTATGCGGTACCTGCCAGAATTTGGCAGCAGGGTACGTAATATGCCGCTTGGCATTGTACGCAGCCTCTTGTAGCAGATTGCATTTCACCACAATGGGACTGAGTTAAAGTTAGCCGATTCTTGTATGCGTGAGTTTTATTTCTCCTTCAGGTTTTGAATGAGACAGCTTCTGGGGTGTGACAGTAACCCCTCCTGTGATTCTTTCTTACATTTCCCAACACATACTAAAACCGCAGCTATCCTAACCTGTAGGAGCCTTAGTGATTTTTCCATTCTGCGGCAGTGCTATTGGCAATGCAGTAAGTTAAGGGCAATCAGAGTTTCCGTTAGAAGCCTCTACATCTCATGCAGTTCTAATTCATCAGTGAGGCAGAAAAGGAAATTTGATAATCATCTCCCCAGTAAAAGGCTATTGATGATTTTTGAGGATGGGGAGAAGAGAGAACTGAATTTCAAGGTGCAAAAATTCTAAATAAATTGAAAATGGAAAGTCTTTTTATTTTGATTTAGCCCACTCTACTCTCAAGTCTTACCAAGTTTTGTCTTAAAACTAGCTTGTTAAGGCGTTGTGTTTGCATGAGAGAGTAGCTGTGTTTCCGTGACGGGTAGGCTCATCCCCTGAACCATGGGCACAGCAGACCCAGGACAGAGATCCTCTGGGGATGCTGACATGGGTGGGATGCCTCTTGCGAACTGGGAACATGGGTCCAAGCAGGGAGGACCCCGGGAGGCAGAAGGGGGTTTCAGCCCGAGCGAGCTGCGGAAGCGCTGTTGTGTTCGTCCAGCCAGGGCACGGAGCACCAACGGCGCTTGGCGCTCCAGCCCCGCAGGGAGCCTGCGGAGTACTTCCCAATCTTTATTTGTGGAAAAGCTTAATTGAAATGCAAGTGATTAAATCTAATGTATCACGCGGTATCCATTTTCACTGCACTACCACTTTCACTTCCCCGATATTATCAGACATCTCAGCAGCCCCACTGTCAGGTTTTTGCCTTGTAAGAACCATGCCCGTTCTTTCTCCTCTTTGTGAGCTTGGCGGAGGAGATAACAGTAAGCCAGCAGTAGATTACTAGTGCCCCAAACTCTACTCAAGGGATAAGGGATTTCAGCTTCATTTCAAACACTTTTAAAATACAGTCTTGAATCATTTGAGGCTCATGTGTTTTCCAGCTTTTTACAGAGTAAAAAAGCTACAATGTAACAGTAAATGCAATAAGAAACCTCTTGTTTTTCTAATTTTTCTCTTTTGAGCCGGACTCACGCTAATGCTTTTCCCTTCCCAAATGCCAGGCTCAGCACTGTGTTGTTAGTGCTGTCCCAAAAGACTGGGCTTCTCATTGTGTGCCACAGTGGGAGAGCAGACCGTCCTGAACGGCCACCCAATTTTTTGTCCGTCTCTTTCCAAAAAAATCTGTTTCTTAACAGATCTGTACAGCAGGAGTTGTGAGGGGAAACTTGAAGGCAATAAATGCAGACCGTGGTGGCACCAGAGAGCTGCTGCTGTAGCCAGGGGGACTGGGACACATGTAGCGGTGGGCAAATCGATGCCCTGCTTTCTAGAAAGGTGGTGGTTGGGAGAAAAGTGTGTTTGCTGGAGTGTCCAATAGTTGAGGTATTTTTCATTTGTGTTTTTAAAATAAAGGCATCCTTTCCAACTCTTTCCCTCTCCTCATAAGCGATAATGGAAGAGGCATTAGCCTCTCCATCGCCTGAGCCAACCTGCTTTTTTTCTAAGAGGTGTCCAGGATGTTCAGCCAATTGAGTGATCTAATTAGCTGAAAATTGTTAATTTCCTTTACTTTATAAAGCACCTAACACAGAAACTGTTAAATAATGTTAAGTGTCAGACTTAAACTGAGAACATTGGGCCATATGCTGCCGTGGCTTTCGCGCCAAAAAGTGTAGCAACTTTCTCCAAAACCTGCCTCCAATTTCTGTGCAGAAGCCAAAGCCTCCTGCTTGATATGCTGCCACACCAACTCGCAGCGCTAAGATGGTCCCACGCAGCAGCTCGCTGTGCTCAGGGAAAAGAGTATGTGCGTGAGGGGAGGTGACCGTCTGGATAAACGTGGCAGGAGCCAGGACACCAGCAAGGTCCTTGTGAGCGCAGGGAAAACGACGGTAGGGCAGTGCTGCTCAGGGCGGCGTTATCCTGTAAAAGGGTGGCAGATCTGTGCCTGCAGCTGAAAATTGCGCAAGTCCCTAATTTGCGGTGGGCCAGGTGGATAGGTGGGCTGCCTTGTAGCTCTTCATTAAAGCAGGGGGTTCCTTGGCTCGGTGGGATGCGTGCGAGGAAGGGGCTGCTCCCAGTGTCACCAGCCTCCCCACCAGCCCACAGAGAAGTGGCCTCAGAAGTAATGTGATGCCTCGCTGCATCACTGTGGGCTTGACCCCAGCATTGCTCGGATGCAGTGTCTTATGGGTAGGGAGGGACCAGGAAGGGCTTGTCCTCGGTAGGTTTCCTACATGACAGGCTGCGGATGTGGGAATAGACATTTAGGTGCCAGCTTGCCCCAAAAGCCCACAGGCTTGAATCTTCCTCATGCGAGGAGGGGCTCAGGGCTACATGTGGATGATGCATGTGGAGTTTCTCAAGCATCTCCTTTAAGAAGGTTGCACCGTACCTCCAAAGCTCATCTTACTCTGACTTTGGGGGTGGGGGGATGCCTGTGCACATCTGGTTCGTGCTTTGTATGAGGTTTTCTCAGCAGAAATATTTCCACTGAATCTCTTCTGCTGTTGCTGTACCTGTGCTGGTGTGGACCACTGTGCATGCACATTAAAGCCATCTGACCTGGAGCTGCCCATGATAGTGGACTCACTCATCATCCTAGAGAGGTTCTCCATCACTTGCCTAATAGATGCTGTTTACGCCTTATCCTTGGGTTAGGAGGCTCCCTGCGGAGTGCCTCTCTATAGCCACTGTCTAGATCATCCCAACTAGAAGAGTGATCTGGCCTTCTCCCTCTCTCCCCCTCCAACCTGTTTACCTCCCTTTACCACGACCTTGTGCTCTGCAACGTGAGCAGCCTTCACCAGCTGAAGACCTCTGATCCTAAGTCCACTAGAGATTTTGGCTTTCCTATTTGGCAAGGTGACTTGTTGCCCACCAGGTCAACATGAATAAAGATTTTTTAAATCCATAAAGTCCTGCAATTGCAAAAAAAAAAAACCCACCAAACCAAAAAGCCACCTCCAGATAATTTAACCTCTCCTGGCAGCCTGACATCTTGAGCTGTCTGCGCTGCACTTGTTTATTTCTGCTCATAATTAGGATCAAAAAAATCCAAACACACACTCACCAAGAATTCTACTTTATATAAAATTTGAAAGTAAAATCAATCCTGGCCCAATCTTATCATTTTTAAAGTATGTTTATCCAGCTTTGTAGTAGGAACAAGCAGACTGTTTGAAGGCCACATAGTTTTCAAACCTTGGTTGCAACACGTTACCCCATTTTGAAACCGTCTTTATCTAGCCGAGAAAACTAAAATCTGTTTGACAAAGTAGCACTCCAGCCAGTTTATCTTGCAATATGGCTTTAGCTCACAGAGCCTATTGATTTCCTTAAATTAATGTTTACAGAATGCTACTGAATTTCACTCAACGGGACATTGTTCTTTTGAAGCTTTGTAAAATATGATACAGAGTGTTATTGCCGTTTGTTCCTTTGCTAAGACTGATGAAACATTTATTTTTTTAAAGTGCAGCCTTGAACTGTAGCTGTTTCCTACAAGTGTGTTTACTCTTGGAACATTAGTAATACAACACACTATCAGACTCCAGCACAATACCACAGGCAAAGTCTGTAGGTACACTCTGGCCAGCCTAATCGTATAAATGGAGCTGAAGTTTAACGCAGA
>NC_138825.1:23775840-23845840 GCF_965183815.1 Platalea leucorodia | reverse complement strand
TGATTTTGCTGCTGACAGCAATCTCAACGATATCAGGCCAGCTTCCTTCCACTTCACAGCTATGTTCACAAGTACCACTCTCCATTCCCAGGAGTGGCAACATTTTACAGTTATTTTATGACTTTACACACTTCGCAAAGCAGTAAAAAGTTGTGACTCCCATGCCACACCAAGCCTCTACAACCTGTTCCTACCATTGCAGGTGATGTAAAATTGCAATGTAATAAAAACCTCTTTTGGATGGACAAAATTGTAATGTGATGCATTAAAAAGAAAGGGAGAAACATATGAATCCAAAGTGTGACCGTGGTGATGCAGAGACCTGAGTCTGATTTCAGTTATAGTAGTACAAAATAGGGGAAATCCATACAAGTCAGAGGATACATTGCTGAACCACCATCATGAAGACCAAAGGCAGTCTTACTAGGCAGCTGTTTATAGGAGTAACTAAAAAAATACAAACTAAAACATAACTCAAGAATGAAAAAAAGAGATATCAAATGCTATCTAAGCCAGAGAAAATAATAAAGGGAAAAAAATGAGGTCATACCTTTGGAGTAAAATGTATGGTCTTAGTTTTCTTTTTATAATGAAAGTATTACAAAAATGGAAGAAGGCAAAGCTAAGGGCATCCAGAATGATACAAGGACTCAAGGGTCTTATATATTCAGAAAGGTTAGAAAAAGTAGGTCTGTATTGTTTGGAAAAGAGGATCTTATGAGGGACTTCAGTGAGATACATGAAACTCTAAAGGGACCAAGGAAGAGAGATGCAGCAATGCTGTTTGAGTAGTGTCAAATGCAAGCTCAAGGGTACACAAAATTATGCCAGAGGAAAGTCTGACAATGAAACTCTCTAGGTGGAAACATCTTATACTAAGAACAAAATACTGAAGATTGCAATGACTGCAAATAGTTTAAACACTTTAAAAAAACCCAAACCAAACTAAAACAAAACAAACAACTTGAGAAAGTGATATTGGTCAAAATAAATATTTCTGCAAATGAAAAGACTCAAATCAAAGTTTGAGTCATGGTCTTACTTTAGCTTCACAGGAAGTTGTGACCCAGAATTAAGTTTTTCTCTCTTAGTTTGATGAGAAATTAACAGTGGACAGTAGAAAGTCCTTTGAACTTGTACTCTCATCATCCCTCAACATCATTTCACCCCCAGCATGATCCATCAAATAATCAAGTCAAAATGCAGTAACCCAATGAAATATCAGACTAGGAGAATTAATTGCAACATCAATCCCTGGCTGGCCCTTCAGATTCTCCCCTGTTTTAAATCGTCACTTCATTACACAGCTGCACGCTGCCTCACAGCTTATCCACTTGTTACCTTCCCAGTCTGGCACCAGCTAGGTCACGGGACACTCCATAGGGAACTTTCCTCCTCCTCCCCTCTTTCTCTCCAAAAGGGAAACATGCTGTGGTTGCACAGCTGCACATGGCACCAGCACCTTTCCCCCCAGATGTACAACCTGACACTGGTACTCCCTGGCAGAGGAATTAATAGCCTGTTGCTGTGAGCCATCGTCATGCAAGCTCACCAGGAACCTGAGCAGGCAGGGGAAGAGGAAAGCCACATAATAAACATCAAACCCCAAAAAATCTCTTGGGCAAAAATCATGTTAAAATGAACTCAAGGATGAGGGAGACATCAGTACCTGAAGGGTAAGAATCTTCACAGGGTCTCACATCATGCCCAAATGAAGCCATTCTGAGCATACAATTACTCTTAACATTTCCTGCAGTGAAACCATAGGGGAAAAATATATGAACAAAATCAACAGGGTTTGTAAAAAGAAATTTAATCCAAACTGGATTAATATAATTCAATCAAATGGCATCACCACAGGTTAGAGTGGAGGTTAACACAGACCCTAATTTCTGTGTGAATCCTTATACTGTCTGGGTTTCTTACCTCAGACTTCAGAGTACTGACTTTCTACAGAACTGCAGATACCTCCTACCTTAGGGTGATATTGTTATGGGCATCAACATCAAGTTTTATAACACTGTAAATATGCCTTCAAATACCTGTTTATCCTTACCTAAAACCATTCTAAGATTTCACCCCAAAAAAGGTATTTATTGGTATTCTGGCATCAAAATTAATTGCTATGATGCACCTGCCTATCCCAAACGTGCCTTAACTCCAAGAAAATGATTTAATTTGGGAGCTAGAAACTTGAGCTTTCACATATAGAAGTGATGAGAAAAGGTGACAGATAACAGAGGTAAACCTAGCATCTATTCAGTACCAGATAGCCAACAAAAAGGCAATATCTCAAGATGTAGTGCAAGAGGATATTTTACATCCAATTAGGCAGGGAAGACAAGCTGAATGGGTTAAAATTTGCGACGATCCCAAGTAAGTGATTTTCTTAACCCCCTAAGGGTTCAAACTGCACTGGGAAGAAAAAGCAATTATGCAATGAATAGGAGAAGGGAAAATACGTCCCAAACTGGTTTGCCTGCAACAAGGTACAGATTCCTCAGTGGTCTGCAGGGAACAGCTGAGCTCCCCAGCTTATTCTTTGACCACACCCGAAATAAAAACTAAAGGATATTTCGGGGAATAGGAAAACACAACAGCTCAGATAATGTCCCAGGCAGTATATTCATTACAGGCTCATCAGAGTGGATGCCTGCAATAGGAAGATTAAATACCCATTTACCAGCATCAGAGGAGAGTTTGGTTTTATAATGTATTGTCCCCTATTCCCCGTGAGGCTGCTTTGTTTGATAAAATGCTGAGTGTGGTGTAAAAATATCCCTCTCTCTGTAATTTGCACTCCTCTCCATTTAAAGCTATTCTTGCTGCAAACGAGAATTGAAAGCTGCTAAAATTAAGTGGTGTCAGTTCTCAATGACACTTTAATGATAGAGCGCTCAGCAAATGAGATGAGAATGAATTCCAGCTTCTCTGCTAAAGATAGTAACCAGCACTAAACAGTATAATGCTCCAACTGGGCTCCACTTCACCTGCTTCATTCATATTTAGTAGAACTGAAATAGGGAAACTATAATTAAAATGATCATAAAACGAAAAATGCTAATTTCTAATAGAGATGGCAGGAAACAACTGAATCTTGTGAAGTCAAAGCACAGCCCTTCTTTGTCACATCCGTATTGCCACGGAGGCCATCGCTGGCTGACCACAGGGCTGATGTGAGGCGATGGCATGTTTTCCTCGCTGCAGAAACTGCCGCTCCCAGCAAGTTTGGTGTAAGCCTACTTAACTGACACAGACATGGGAAAAATGAAGATTAGGGAATCCTGCGTGGTTTTGGGCTAAATGAAACTACTGCCTCTGAAAAAGCATTCAAGAAAAAAGAAAAAAAAAACCAATCCAACATGTAAACATCTTCTTTCTCTCAGTATTATATCTTTTGGACCTTCAAGTATGTCCACCCAACCTTCTGCACGGATCATGCCCGTAGCTTCACTACCACTAACAAATGACAACTTCAAGTATGTCAACCGGGTACTGTCACCTCTGTGCCTGCCTTGTGTCACGTTGGTGTTGCAAAGGTGTTTTATGACGGGACAATTGTTCTCTGAAAAGGAATTCTTTTGCTCAGGCTTCTGAGCATGGCACAGCAATGGGAGGCTCCTTCTTTTGTATTGGCTCTGTTGCAGGGGGAAATACCAACTCTAAATTCACATAGTGTCTGGGCAGAGCCACCACTGCCTTTCCTTCTGCCCCATATAGCATGGGCTCATAGCCTGCATTTACACTATACTTCTTTCTACAAACTGTCATGAAAGTAGATTGCTTCCAGCCCTTGACAAAGACTGTGTTATTTTTGTACAATGCTATGCCATTCAGTTGGATAACCAAGTCTGTCAAATACGTGAATGGAAGGTAAATATTAAGGCATGCAAAGTATAAAAAGCAGTCATTATGGAGAGAGAAGTATTTATTACTATAGGAAATTTTCAGTGGACTTATAATTACAAAAGCCTTCTTGTAATAAGGTGAGTTAAGATTTCAAAATTCACTGCAAATACTTGCAGAATATTCCATATGACTAGAATGGAGATGGGGTCATTTGTGATGACTGACAATAAAATCTTTATACCTCATAGTAATATCAGAATTTCTGTACAAATATGATACATTTGATGGATAAGTAATCCTGCAAATACTTTATAAAGTTTTAAAATGAGGTGTCAGCACTATTTTCCCACTCTTATCTTGATGAAACCACACTGTATTTGTACCCTGAGTCTTTACCTACAAGTACTTCTTCCAATGTCTTCTAACAAATAATGCACTGGAGTTCCTCATTTCTCAATTACATATGGTAAAAAAAAAAATGCTTTTGCATTTGCGCAAAACAGAAGATGTCCAAAGCTGTGTAAATGTCTAGGAGTTGTAAAACTGGTGGCTGAGTGCTGGTGAAATGGTCATGAGTGAATGAGAACAGTAATTCCTCACATATCTCGGCATTTCTTCCTATATGATGATCCTATCCTGACTGTACAAGTACTAACTTGACAGTAACTGTCAAGAGCTTCTTAAAATGAGCTATCTTGACTATTGTGCTGGTTTTGGCTAGGGTAGAGGTAATTTTCTTCATAGTAGCTAGTATGGGGCTATGTTTTGGTTTTGTGCTGAAAACAGTGTTGATAATGCAGATACGTTTTCGTTATTGCTGAGCAGTGCTTACACAGAGTCAAGGCCTTTTCTGTTTCTCACCCCACCCCACCAGCGAGTAGGCTGGGGGTGCACAAAAAGCTGGGAGGGGACACAGCTGGGACAGCTGACCCCAGCTGACCAAAGGGCTGTTCCATACCATATGACGTCATGCTCAGCATATAAAGCTGGGGGAAGAAGAACGAAGAGGGGGACGTTCAGAGTGATGGCGATTGTCTTCCCAAGTAACCATTAGGCGTGATGGAGCCCTGCTTTCCTGGAGATGGCTGAACACCTGCCTGCCGATGGGAAGTAGTGAATTAATTCCTTGTTTTGCTTTGCTTACGTGTGTGGCTTTTGCTTTACCTATTAAACTGCCTTTATCTCAACCCATGAGCTTTCTCACTTTTACTCTTCTGATTCTCTCCCCCATCCCACCCGGGGGTAGTGAGCGAGGGGCTGCGTGGTGCTTAGTTACCATCTGGGGTTAAACCATGACAACGATTGTTGCCACTGTTTGCAGATCTGATAATATTGCATATACGGTTTTTACATAGTATATTTGTGTGTCTTCTGTTATGTACATAGCTCAAAACATATATACTCTTTCTGCAAAGATTGTGTGACTTTGGTCATTTCAGTCTTCATTCAGGTGTACACAATTTACAAGCCTCCCTTCCTGCCTCCCTCCCTTCCTAGCTCAGCTCTGTTTCAGGGAAGCAGGTTTTTATGGTATAACCAAAGGAGACATGAGAAAGCTTCAACTGTTGCATGATAGTTACTTTTCTGTGTCTTACTCTGGCATAATTATGGTAGCGTAAACCAAAGCTACCAAAAGGACCCTGATTCAATTACTATTTCTGCTATTAATTTAACAGGAAAAATAAAAAATAGTTAATACCCCACAGATTATGATTACACATCCAGTTCTGCTCTTCAGGGTTCAGAATGACTTCTGACATGAAGCGTGGGACAATAGCTCCAGATCAGCAAGCATTCCCAGCTAAATCCCATATTGAAGTTTTATGAAGATAGATATATGCACATCAAGATGTGGCACAGAGAGACTTTGTTCCTGCTGTTTTGGTAGCCAGGACTGGAGGCAGAGATGGGATCAAGTGTATTATGACACCAGCGAGTTAAGCCTGTTTGGCTTATTTCAGCCCCAGGTTGGTCCTCTCAGTTGTGTCCAAGTGCTGCCCTTCACCCACTGGGAGATGTGAAGGAAGGCACCAGCTCACCAGCATCATGAGCAAGGGAGGTTGGTATGGGCTGACTGAAAAGTAATGTAATTACTTTCCCTCCTCTGAGTACCCCAGCATGCGTAGATGTGTGAGGGAGGGGGAAAGGGGACTCTGCAGTCTACTTATTATCCTCTGAAATTACCTTCGTGCAAGGAAAACCATGCATGCTGATGGAAAATGCATGCATCCTGTAGAGCACACCTTCCTTGCACACAGTTCATGCTTCTTTTGACTCCCAGCTAGCTCAACATCTTTCCATTAGTTTTCTGTCTTGTATATTGGAGTAAAATGAACCAGATTCACTTACAAATCCTGTGAGGTACTGAGCATCACTTGCAAGATGCTAACATCTCTGATCTCCTATGAGTTTAAAGCACCTTGCATATTCGGTCTCATAGACTCTTAGAAAGGTATTAGGCAAACAAACAAACAAAAAAAAAAAAAAAAAAGAGAGAAAGAAAAAAAACCCCTCTCCCTATCAAAGCAGTTTTACAGAGCTTTGGAAACAGCAAGACAAAATAAATATTGAGTGAGAAGGAAAAAAGCCAGTATTGCATCAAATACTTGCCCCAGGTCCTACAACAGCAAAAATGAGGTGACATGCAGCCATACATGAGTGGACAACATGTCAGCTGCACAGAGGGTCTCTTCATCATCACACATGTCCCCTAACTGGCAGTTTACCCCCTCAGACACAATGTTAAGAGACACAGGAAGAATGTTCTCTTTTTGAAAAGTGTCACATAAAGTAGCTTACCAGCCTGGTTGGCAGAAAATCATATTTTCTGATATCTGATGTCACATTTTATTAGATTTAGGATACTATTATCCTACTTACTTAGGGGTTTAAAAGTATCCTTTTTATAGCTAATGCCACAGGTAGAATGTTAAACTACAGACGTTTTGCAATAAAGGACTAGACTGTTCCTTATACACATCTGGGTGTTTTTGCCCCAAACAATGCAATAGTTGTTCAGTATTTTTTATCCCCCCCCCCCCTTTTTATTTTTTTGATCCTTGCACATTTGTCCTCAGTTCATCCACTAACCTATAAATGAATCTGGTTATAGACTCTGCAGAACTCTGGAACTACAATTAGTAACTCTCTTAATATATTTTAATGAAGTATGGTTATTTAATACCCATAGATGGTTTCATCTTAACTCCAGAGCTCAGAGAGCAGTTGTCCTTTAAGTTCAAATAATGGCATTTGCTGTAGTGCTTGGCAGCAGTTTCCACCTGCTAGTAAATAAAATTCACAGTATACATACACACTGCAATGATGTGTGGGATTATATCAGTTCTGAATTACCCCTTTACATTTATGTAGAAAAGTTTTATCTTTATTTCAGTTATTAGTGGATCTTCAAAAAAAACCTTTTATTGAATCAAATTTTCTTTAAAGTTTTGAAGCAAAATTCTGATTATTGGTAATTAAGTTTTTTGAACTGACAGCAGTTTCAAGTTCTAGACCTTTTAATTTAAATAATATTGTTTTCTGAATATAGTCATACTCCTATTTAAAGCAGCGAAATCTGTGTATATTTAAGGGCAGAATTTGACTTATACCATCAAGTACATTCATGATTACCATCAAAAGATAATTACTTCTGATGTATTCTGGAGGAAAGGCTTATTTACTCAGGTGAGAATTGGCTTATTTACGTAGATGAGAATTAGCTTTGCCCACCAATTAAAATATAAACGTACCTTTTCTATATGAATTTTACAACATTTAGTGATTAAACCATAGATTTTATCCCTAATCAGTCTCTGCATCTTTAGTTACTTCTCAGTGCTATAATTCAGTGATAGTAAAGTGTTACTGACAGGTACCCAGCTGAACAGCAGGTTCTTGGAGTATGGGATGCAGCAATCAGCAAAATCCTCAAAAATGTGTGGCATTCCTGACGTGTTCATACAGCTCTGCTTCAGTCATAATTGTTGTGAGAATGGGGAGACAGAAAAGAGGATGCTGATGAAATATTAAAATGTACTAATATATAGCATGAGTTTGGCAGGGGTTCTTTAGTGTTACTTATGTACCAAAGGGAAGCAGCTCCACAGGAACTCAGAACTAGGATTCAATTTCTGATAAAGGAAAAACACATTTTATAGTGTACACTACTAGCTGCTGCAGCTTTAAAATAAAAAATCCAGAAGACTGTGATGCTTTTAATAAGCAGAAAGAACCAAATGCTAGTATCACTCTGTCTTTAATGTTTTACAGAATTCTCTCCAAACAGAGCTGCAAAAAATCTCATTCCATAGATTTGAAACATTTAGGTCAAGAATTGTGCATATAAAATAAGAGACCTTCAAAGAAAATTTAGGCATGACATTAAGGGCTCTGCAGCTGAGTGAGAAATGTCCTTCTCACCACCAGACTAAACCAACAAGCTTGTGTGCTCTTGGAGCCACTGGCCTGGATCAGCTTTAGTCTGACGGCTCACATTTTCTGGTGATAATTAAAGATCTCAAGGCATATTTTGCAGGGGGGAGGACACTACTTTCAATTCCCTTGGCAGAGCAAAAAATATTTCCCTACCTTTGTGGGACAAGTCTTCTAAAGAAACCTGCTAGCTGACACCAAGTCATCCTCCGAAGCAGAAGCACTTTTGTGAGAAATTTCCGAACAGATATTTTTATGCAATTTATAATCCTTTAGAATAAAAGACAGACTTGAAAAAAATCAACACAAAGACTGCTAAATAAAATCCTTTTCCCCTCAGATCCCCTCTGTATTTTATCAGTAGACAGTAAGAATTCATAGACTTTATTTCAACTTTTCCTACTCTCTTTTAAAGTTTATAATTCCTTGGAGTAACTCCATTAAGAGACTATCTTGTCACCTGCACTGACAATACATTTTTTTCTCTCTTAAGACTAATGTGTCAATCCAATACAACAACTATGCTACTTATACTTCTCAGTCGTCATTACAAGTATATTTTCAATTTTTAAAAAGTAAAATATTTTTTGTATTTTCTGAAAAGTATTCATTCACCTAAACATACTCAGGGGCTCTGTTTCTTTCAATTTTTTTAAATCTCCAGATTCTGAGTTTTTCTACCTTTACTGAGAGTCACTTCCACTTTTCTGTAAATTATTTCTCCAAATCACTCTATCTTTTGTATTTAAAAAAAAAGTAACTAGCTTCATATTTAGATCTACAACTGACCTTTAGGATTGGTCTCCTTAGTGTACATTTTAGTAGGCATAATTGTGTTGAAATATGAATTAATTTGGTAGTGGTCTCCCCTGCATACCCTGGATTATTTTAAGAAGATGAATGTAACCTTCAGCTTTGTTCTGCAGAGGTTTTATTCCAGAGTCTTTCACCGTGATTTGAGATTGAAAGCTTACCAATATTTGAAGAATGCCATTGAGCACTAGGCTGTATTTGTTTGTCTCCTGAACTCATTCAATTACGAAAATAATCCATTATGGAAAATCTTGATTAAAAGTTGGCTTATTCTCCCATTTGATTAAAATTCAGCATTACACTGAATCAATTGTTCAGTACTTCTGTGAAACCTGTATCAACTGCAGGCAGAAGACTAATTGCTCTGTTGCTCTCACATCTCACTCACCTTTTCTGTCCTCTGATTATAAAATCTACTGGAGAACAATAAACATGCTCTAATATTGTGGTTTCACTTGGTCCTTGACCCTACTTCATGGCAGACTGAGAGATACCAGAAATCATGACAGCCCGAGGACACTTGGGGGTGGAGAGGATTTTCTTGGCCAAAGGCTTTAGCTCCACAGTCTTTATCCCAAAACTTAACCTCAAAGTAGTCTGTATCCTCTTTGTCTGCATTTAGCTCTGGAAGAGCTAACTCTGTGCAGCCATTCAGATTGCTGAACAATTTCAGCAGGTGAAGTCCTGGCCTCGGCCAGATCAGTGCCAAAACTCTCATTGATTTCAATAAGGTCAGGCTATATCTTCAAATGCGGCAATAAAGAAAAAATATCAGTCATGAAATACTAGTAGGTTTTTTTCCCAGCATACTTTCTTTTATAGTTAATGCTCCTCTGGCAAATGTGATAGCTTGCAGCAATTAGAAATCTTGACTCAGGAAGGTTCTCAGACATAAACAAGAATATTGCCATAGTTCTAATCAAAACTTCATGGAGAAGCTTTTCCAATTTATTCTTACAGTATGACTAATTCTTTTTATTATTTCCATAAACAAAATTTCTGCCAGTTTTCCCTAGTTTTCACACAGAGTGGCTTTTGCTAAATGTAGTTGAACTCCAATATTGAACCAACTAACTTCTAACACTAAGACTGCAGCACCAGGATTGATTTGTTGTTGTTGTTGTTCAGTTCTTTTATATCTCAATTGCTCTTTTGCCTTCTTTATGGGTTTTTCCTGAGGTTGAGACATTATGCATTGAGAAGTTTGCCTAGTGGAACATTTTAAAAGTAAAAGAAGTAGCTATACTTTCAGCATATTGCCAGCAAACCATAATGTTAGCTACCAAAACAGTCTTTTATCTTGTTATTTGATGAGGAGACAAGAGAGAAAAATTGACATAAAGACTGAAAAAGACCTTAAGCTGCTTCAAAGTTTTAATGGCTAGTGTCTTCACTGGCAAACATACATTTGAAAAGTGACTTTAGAAACAGTCCAAAATAATGCAAGAAAAAGCAGCTTTAGGAAATAGTCATATATCGGGTATGGATTTATTGAGTTTAATGTTACTTTCACTTAGAATTATTAACTGGAATCAAATAATTGTGAAATTTAGGGAAGCCCTATTTTATTACCTCAGACTGAGAGGTGAGAGTGAAATTAATGTGCATAAATAATGTGGGTAGGTGAAGCTGAGCACAGTGGAAATGGAAGAGTTACTAAAATAACTTTGACGTCAGTATTTGTGATGAAAATAGATAAGATTTATGGCAAAGTAATTCAATCAAATAATCTGAAGTGGGTCAGAAGTATTTCATTCTAATGTAGTGTTATAAAACCTATAGATGTTGTGCAATTAAATGAAAAGCAAAAGCAAGCCATAGATTGTTGCTGAAAAGAATAAAAGAAAAAGCAAAAGAAAATGTCAGCTGCAGAAGATCTCATTTTGGAAACCTACAATATGTTGATTGATAGGACTAGCATTTTTCAAGCTCTGTCACAGCTGAAGTATAAAGCTGTCAGTGCACATGATAATGATGGATGCTCTAAAACATGCAAATAGCATGAAAAATCATTTCCCACATAATTTTGGAAGATGAGAGGAGTTGTGAACTGAGGGGAGAGGGGAGGGTAGGTCAAGCTTAACATTCAGCCAAGAGGAATAGGCGGCTGCCTTGCCACTGTTTGAGTTGTTAATTACTATGCAAGTGAAACAATGAGTTATGCGGGCCTTCTGCAAATTTTCCCACAGAAATTTTATTGTGAACAGTGGAGGAAGAGAGGCAGAACTGCAGCTTTGGAGCTGAACACAATGGTGTGCTCCCCCGGAACAAATCCGCGCAAAAGCAGAGAGCACCAGGGGCTGCCGGTGCTTTCAGGAATGTGTTGCTTTAAGGACGTGCTGTGTATTTCAGAGGTGACATTTACAGTATACCATCAATATTGGGGGTGTTTCAGTTAATTAGCCATTTTTATTAACACTGAAGTACAGTAAAACCCAATGTAAGTGTTAAGAATGTAAATTAGCGCTATCCCCAGGCTGATCTAGCGCAAAGCAGTGAACTATCACACACTGCCCCCATATTTATGGTGCTTTTTATTTTCTAGACTGAGCAAAGGTTGCTCACACTTCCAGCTGATTTTCACCTCTTGTTGTGCATATGCATGTGCTTGCATGTGCCAAAGTTCACAAGAAGCAACAAATCTGTGAGTGCAATCTTTACGTTGCTGGATTTTATTTTCACTAATTGTGCGATTTTCAGGAAAATTATATTCATAACTGACTGGTGAAAAAGAAATATACATTAATGTGCTTTTTTTTTTTAATACCTACAATGACACATCCTATAACATCTAAACTGAGGAAAAACAGCACCGTATAAAATAAAGCACTATTTATACAAAAGGCCTTGCCTGGGCTCCGTGGAGTGGTAAAAGCCACCTACCTCACATCCCTTTCTGTTCATCACTCCTTATTCCTTGTTTCTTATTCCTCAGTTCTTATTCCTCGGTTCTTATCCTATATTAACTTTTGACTATGCCTTAGTTTCAAAACACTGCCTCACTCAACACAGTTCTACATACTAGATCTTGTCTCTACTGAGCCATTTTGCTCATTTCATCCCACCAAAAATGTCAGCTTCATATGAGCCTACCTGTGTGTTTTCAAGTCTACCTCCACATTTGCCTTTGATTTTATATATGTTTTTCTTCAACCTCAGGGTTCCTGCTAGCAACTCCTAATCATTCTAGTCCCTCCTAAAGAGACACCATCCAATATCAGGTCTTTACACATGTTGGTATCCTTCCAATAGTCATGCCCTTCCCAAATTTGACAATAAGGAGGTTAATAAAAATTTTAAGAAATACGATTCTAAATCTTTCGCTAAATGTTTTACATTCAGTCTTATCTGTATCTGTGTGTTAGACCGCAAGCTGTTGGAGGCAGACTGTCTGTATTCCTGCTGTGCATACTGCTGAACACACTGTCACACTCCACAAATTACAAATAATGAGCAATGATGATGGACCTTATTTTCTAATGCCTTCCATCTTATTGCTATTTACCTCTGCACAAAACAAGTGTCAAAGAGGTGACATTAGCAAGCGCTGTGGTTCCTCAGCAGCTCAGCATGTTTCAAGTTGAACCCTCATTCATAAAAGAGGACAAAAAACTGAACACTTCAGAAAATTTTATCTAAACATTTTACTAAGTTGCAAATTGAATTTCTCATTGAGTTCTGTCATTGGGTCAATCCATTTTATATTTAATTTTGTTAAATATTGGTACCATTTCTCCATAACCAGGCTCTGGTCTTGCTGTTTCAAACAGTCTTGTAGCAGGTAATTCAGGAAAGCAAGGTTTTAAATGAGTCTTGTTCTGATTTTTTTTTTTCCCCTGTTGGATTTCTTCTTCATTTCAGACCTGGAGCAATAGCTGATATCCATGTCCAGATATTAGTAATGCCTCATATTTGTTATTCAGCAAGATTATGCTCTTTTGGACTTGTTCAAGTTCACATTTAAAATGAATAATAACTCACTGTTGCTGCTGGTGAGTTCACATCTCTCTTTTTGTTGCTGTTTTACTTCTAATGTTAAGATTGAAGAGTTCAACGGTAGATGGGGTGAAACAGAAATTTAACAGAAGTTCTGAAAATCAATGTATATCGAAGCAAACCATGACCCAAAGGTGCTGTGCTGGATTCAGACCAGCTCAAATAATACCTTCACACATAGGACAGATTAGGAAGACTTTTCTTCTTGCCACAATTAAAATGCATGTAACAAAAATGGCTAGGTATTCCCCAGAGCCTTAAGTGAAGCAACTCCCCAGAAAGCAGACGCAATGACTGCCCAGCATCTAAATTACCAGGCGGAGTTTACAGAGCAGAGTTGAGAAGCACTAGGGCCAAGTAAAAAAATCCCGCTCATCTAAAACATGGCCCACAGCCAACTTTTCCCAATAATGGTAGGTGACAGGCCAGAGCTGATCCAATGTGCATTTTAATTGGTGGCAAACTCAAGTAACAAGCTATTGCTGTTCATCTGTCAAAGAAGAAAAAAAAAAAACCATGTAGCACTGTGTTTATTTTGTTATTAGAATATGTATTACATATATTTGTATGTAAATTAGTTGAAGGTCTCTGGCATTGAACAGGAACAGAAAGCAAATTTTTCCCACTAATTTCCTAATACATACATCTCTAGAAGAGAAACAAATGGGAAAAGATAGCATCTCTGTGGCCTGACGGAGTGAAGAAGACCCTGAGTCGTACTTAGAGCAGCTTGATAAATTGATCAGCGGCAGCTCACTTTTAGGTAAAAGTTCTCAGAGGAAAAATGGCAACTATGTGTAATGATGCTTTTGCTTCACTTAAATACTGTGAAAAAGCGAAATAGCCTAACACGGGCTTTTCAGAGCAAAAGCATGCCACTGACTTGAGAAAGCTTCCTTCTCATTTTAAACAGCTTCCTGAGACTTTAACTGCTTTCATACAGGTTTTACTTTAAAACATGAAAAATGAGCACTAAAACTCATATCAGTCCCTGGGTTAGCAAACACTCTTCATTAGCATACACAGCACCTTCTCCCTCTTTGTTTTTTTTTTTTTAATAACCTCTATATTAACAAAACAAATCTGATCAGTCTGAGGGGGCTGAAAGGAAGATTGCATTGTTTAAGGGCAGGCTTTTGAAACCAAAAGGACTCTAACCAATTTCTTACGACCGAGAGGTGGTAACAGTTTCATGTGTTGCAGAGTATTCATGTGCTGCTCAGGAGAGCACAGATTGCATTCCATCAAAGGCAATTTTTCAGAGGTTGTCCCTCCTTTTGCTTTCCACGAAAATGAATCTATACCATTTACATGGAGCGCTTAACCTTCAGACTGTCCTTACTACAGCAACACTACTCCTATTGCAGATACATGTTTACTTAGACAAATCTAATTTACCCTTTGTTAATGTGTGCTGTCTTTACTTGCTATATTACATTAAAGTAGAAATAGAGTTACAAAAAAATTATCTTGCTTAAAATCATTCATAAGCTTTCATCAAGGGAATAAATTTACCAATTTCCCTCTTAGTTTATAACCATCCACTGTACTAACTTGACCTTTACCTAAACAGGGCTATAATTGCAGTTAAGATTATATAATTTACAATAACAACAAAAAATTACTTTTGAGGAACTGCTACTGGGCATGAATGTCTCACAGCCATTAAATGCATCATTCATCTTGAGAAGAAAATTATTCTTATCCACGTCGACATTTTTAACATAAACTGTAGTACTCTCTGTTGGCACTTTTTTACGTACCCATTAATCTCAATAGTAAAGCATAAGTCTCACCCACCTATTCTCTGAAGTTTGGATGTCACTACTGTGTACAATAAAAATTGTATATTCATGAACTCCATTTGTTTTATGTCCTTCTCTCTGTCAAAGTCTCCCAAGCAGCATATGCTTTGCTCTGTGGAGAATAAAATCAAATTTGTCTGTCTTGTCATATTGTCATCAAAGTGATACTATCACAATTAGATTAACATTTTGTGAAGGAGCTGAAGGGAGGGAAAGGAAATAGGGACACATTATAGAGAATCCCAGTTAACCCTTTCTCTAGCACAAACCCCCCTCTCAGTAGCACCCAGAGGTAAAGAAAGCAGTAAGGATCCAAAATAAGCGACACTGTCCAGCTATTGCGGTCCTCCTCGGAGTCAGCGACGTTACTTATCAGCCCTGCAAGGTATGTTTTCATCCGGAGGGCTGTCATTACTAGTGAGAACAACAACTGTTGGGAGCAGAGCACTTCCCAGGCTTTTTTAACAAAGCAGCGATGAGCGAGCATGCAGCCACCCAGAGGGAGACCTGGTCCGGCCGGCGGCTGGGAGCATGCCAGGGCACCCACTCTGGCACGGCACACCAAGCTATAACGGGATGCTGTGGGGCCAACGGGAGCACCAGGAGTATGTCTGCCAACCAGAAAACAAGAGTTTGCAAGCAGAGCAAAAAGAGCAACGGTTCTTTTTTTTCAGGTTTTGCTCCAGTTCAACTTTCACATGTATTCATTTGTAAAATGAAAAAAATATGAATCAGTGAATTGGTCAGATAAAGGGAGAAAAACCAGCCTGTTGTATACAGGTGAAGAAAAATTGTCTCTAAATTTACTCACACTGTGCAGCGTTGCATTTCCCCACCCCCTTCCAGTGTACGGACAATGTCCATGCAATAAATTATGCTTGTGCAGGACAAAAAGATATGTATCTGTACAACTTATCTTCCTATTACAATTGCATCATCTGCACATTGATCTCCTTCTCAGGGGGTTAATTCTAACATAAATGGTCTCTGATACTTATTCTTCAAGACAGACCTCCCAAGGATGTATTTTCTCTTCATTCTACTGTATGTGAAGTTACCCACCAAACCGATAAATCCAACTGTCAGGCACACACCTCACAGCACACCTACTTTATCTTAGAATTTCTGTGAAAGTTACCAGTTGTTCAGATTGGGACTATTTCTTTAATACATTTTTTTGTAAAGCTAGGTGGTATAGTTACCTTAATTTCCATTGCACAATACTTTACTTAAAAAATTAAAAAAATAAGTAAATAAATTTTTAAAAAGGACCAGAAGAAACTCTTATGCCTCCATGCAGAACATTACAGTATTTCCTGCAGACAGAAATCAGTGTTGTCCGTGTCTCTGGGAAACAAATTCTATTCTCTCTAGTCAAATACATCCATTTTCGCAGCCCTGTAGCATTCTCATGTGCAAGGGTTTAAGGACATCATCTCTTTTACGGAAGAGAAAAATGGAAAATCACCTAGGACTAAATCTTACGTGCCATGAGGCTTGCACATATTAGTCAAATAATATGGGAGCAAATTGTACATGCAAAGAGTGAGAGAGCAAATATTTTTTGTCCTACATTTTTTTTAAATGTTGATTGTTTGAAGAGGGGGGTCATAGGACAGAGCACTGTGGACAGAGGGTTGGGAAAGGGAGGGGGAATGCACACCAAAGGGATGATAAAGTAATGAATAGCCGTGCAAACAGAAGAGGCAGTGGGGAAGGCACAGGCGGAACAATATACTGAGCAGAACAGTATTATATTCACAAAAAAAAATTATAAGGTCAAAGAGAAGGAGAAGAAACTTTGACTTTGAGATTTTTGCCAAGGGGCAGCTTTTGGTAATCAAGGCAGTTCTAGCAGAGTGTAGAAATGAAAGCCAACTGGAAGAGATTCAGAAGAGCTGGAGTAACTCGGGGTAATGGTGACAGACTGCCTGTCCACTTAATTTGGAAGTAAAGGGAACGTGGGAAGGCAAGCAGGATGGGAGGGATGAGTTTGAGAGATGCCTCTTCCTTCATACTGGCAAAGGAAGAAGCTAGAGGACAGTGACAGGTAAGGGAAGAAAATAAGAGAAAGGCAAGAGCTGGCGGAATAGTGGTGTCTGTCCTGTGTAGAAATCGTCCCTTCTCTCAAGAGCTGGCAATTTCAACTATATAAAGGAAAACAAGACTTTAAAATCCCTTCTACGAGAACCTGTTCCATTCTCTGGCTGTAGAGCATTGCTCACCCCTGCCTGAAGGCAGAGAAAAGCTTTTGCTACCGTTTCAGACACAAGACCTATGGGCTGATCTCATGAGTGCCCTCAACTCTCACTGAAGTCAATAGGAGTTAAGGGCATTCAGCACTTTCCAGGGTCAGGCCATGTATCACTTAAAAATAACTCACCAACATTAAACATCATTAAAGAAACTAATGCTCATTAACTAGCAATAGACCACTGGGAAAGGATCAATAGTTGTCTCCGAAATCATCTTACCTATTAGAGTATATGCATACTCCACTTAATGACAGTGAAGGATAGTGACACTGAATGATAGGTCACTGATGACAGGGAATGGGAAAGACTGCTTCTTAATTAATCAGGACAGTATTAGCAAAGAATTCCACTTAACAGGGATACATTTGGGGGCCTAACCAGGTGATTAGGAGGAATGATGTTCTGACCCTTGGTGAAACGAAGTGGTGGTTTAAGAAGAAATACAACGAAAGCCTTTTTTATTCTTCTGTTTTTCTTCAGAACTCTTCAGAGTGCTTTATTTCATCTCATATTTTTCATGGCATTGCTTTTCTTTAATTGTCTCTTAACAACGGGAGCAAATTTGTAATCAGGCAGGCTGATTCTGAGCCTGCCAATGGAAAGGATTCTGTGGTGTGGCACTAATATGCTGTAGTGTCTGAACTGAATGGCTCTTGTTCTGCAGACCTTGTTTAGGGAAAGCTTTTACCATATTTAACTAGAGTTGTGGTTTGCCCTGATCTGGCTTCGAGGCCCTTATTTGGCAGAGTGTGAACAGTCAAGGCTTGCATGCCTTGTATGGTGTATGAAAGTATTGCAGAACTGGGCTCAAATTATGAGTACGGTTTCCTTTTTCTGATCCGGCTCTGGATTCCCTTTACTACACGATCTGCATATGTGAAATCACAGAGACCTCCAAGTGCAGAACACTTTCTGCAGCCTTCAAGAGATTATCTCATGGCAATTTTAAGAAAAAAATAAAAGCAGCACAATCTTATCTGCATTCCACTAGTACATAATGACCCTCCCCATCTGACTGAATTTATTGTAATCCCTATAAACCTAAACCTCAAAGAATTCCAATGCCTTATGCATCTCTCCTGTTCTAATTTATGAGAAGTTGGTAATGTGCCATCTGGAGGTTTCACTGCCATTGGGAAGCGCGTTCAGCCCACATTGGAAGCAAGTTAGGCCAAAAGGAGAAAGAAAAGAAAATGCAGAGGAAGGAGAAGATCTGGCTTCAAGGAACAAGTGTCATGAACTCACAAAGATAAAAACTACATTTCAAAAAAATCAGTTTTAACTTGCATGATCGGCACATACACAGCCGATAACCCAAGGTCTCAACCTAAGGACATTAGCAGCATTACAGGGCAATCCTTACACAAGGACAAAATGTTCTTGAGCAATTTCTGCAATGTATTAGACACAAACAGGTTTTTCCTCAAAACTGAAGTCATGTCAGGCATCTTGCTTCACCTCTTTTAATTTTCCCTGAACAAACATATTTATTGTGGTGGTTTCAAGTAAATTTCCAGTTCACATACTTTTCCTGTGAGACAAAGGGCTTATTGGGGGGAGCTTTTAGGCTGATTGGCTGATCTACACCCAGGTCATCAGAGGTCTGAGACCCATTTTACTTATTGAAAAAATACGCCTGGCTCTGATTTTATTCCTTTTATTAAGCTACTTAAATAAAAATAACATTGAAAACTGTATGTCACCAAAGTGATAATTACTAACCTATGAAGAGAGCAATTCAGCTGTCAGGCTGGATCAAATCAACAAGTTAGACAAAGCACTGAAAAGCATATTAGATCACAATGTACGTTAAATCATCCTATTAATACTAAAATAATCAATTCTAACACAATCTTAAACAGATTCCCTAATACATCCTAAAGAGGATATTAAGAAGGCAGCCGTTCATTCGTTACATGTACCAATTACAGAATATCTTCATATTGAAACAAAATCATCATCTAGCATCTGATCCATGTCCTCAACACCGGTTATAAAGTTGTCTCTTCAAACACTAGCTCTTCCTCTTCATGGATGAGAGAGAACCCTTGTCTCCCTGGCTCTGTCACCAAGAGTTACTGGGATAGAGATGTTAATAGCACTGTCTAGCAAGAGTCTACTGTTGACCAGAAGGTAGAGAAGAAAGTTTCAGATTGCTCACCAAAGGCAAGACCCCTTTTCCAACACACCATTGAATTTGACTGAGGAGCTTTCTCACTGAGGTTTTCTTCATGAATGCTTGACTGGTGCTGGCACCGACCTCTACAGAAACAGCTATAGTGCAAAAATTCACAGTTCACAACAGGAATAAGACTCCTTCAGCAGGTTAGGCAAAGGTTATTTTGTGGCAGCAGCAGAGCAAGTTTCCCAGGCACTGTCTTCTCCCTGGTGCCTTCCAGCACTGAAACTGTGCAACTTCTTAGCCCTGTTTATTACTCTACACAGTCAAAAGACTCAGTGCTTGCATAGCAGGATGGGCTGCCAGTCTCTGTCTCTCTGTCAGTGCTGAGCACAAGCCCAGTGTGGCACTGATGGCCAGGGGAAGAGTTGCGGACTGCAACTGATTTGCCTCTCTCGCCTTCCCTTCTGGGCAGCCAAGGCAGAAACAGCTTCTCTGGCAGCCATGGGGAGCTTAGGGGAGGTAGGGCAGGGCGAGCAGGAGACTCCTGTGCCTCCTCACTGGGGTGAAGGAGAAACTGAGAAGCTATGGAGGGAACCAACCTGGGGAGCTGCTCTGTCAGTGCCAACGAAGGTGGGCTCTTGCTACAGGAGTCTTTAGTATCGCATGTAGCCCTGATTTCTTGCCCCATCAGTCTGCTACCCTGCATAGCTGCCTTTGTGGTCTATGCCAAAAGCTGGATCTGTCTCAAAATAGGAAGTACAAAGGGGCTAGGAGGTCTCCCAGTAAATGGAAGATAATTAAAAAAAAGTAAATGATTGCATCAAAATTTAATCAAAAGATATATTCACAAACTTTGCAACTCTTCATCTTTTCTGAGCTCCAGTAGGTTAAGAGCCATTAGGTCCAGTGTACTTTTCTTCTGGGTTCAGGAAGAGGCTGAAGACTGATGATCTGACTTCCCCTCATGCATCCGTATTGGAGACTCTGGATAAGCAGCCTTCCCTGAGATGTCTTCTGAACCAAGACACAAACCTGCTTGTTCTTCTTACCTCTCCAAGAATTTCACCCAGGTGAGACACAAAGTGCACTATGTCCAGCCAAGTTCAGAATAGAACGTATTTGTCTTGGACCAATTTGTGAAAGCATCGTTTTAATGAGTTATTTAAAAATAGTTGGTATTTTGAAGACTGCGGAGTTTGCAAGTCTCACCTTCCCTCTGCCAAACACTAAAAAAAAGAAAAATCTGATTACAAGATCATGGTTGGTCTTTTATTTATTTTAATGGATTTTGGGTGACATTATGTCACCAATCCACAAAAGCATATATAAATAGATTTAAAAAAAAAAAAAATCTTCACCTCCCAGTAGAATTCTCTAAGTATGAATCTGTTGGGGAACCCTCCCCACTTTTCTGAAAGCAGAGACACTGTACAGCAAAGACTACAGGATTCACCAGGAGAGAAAAAGCAATAAAGGTGCAGCGTAATTGAGTAGTCAACTGGCAAGGTGCTCAGCTAAGGCAGCCCTGGTTTCTTGTCCCTTCTCCTGCCTTCATCATTGGATAAATCACAGAAGCAGGTGGAGCAGGACACAGGCATTGCTAGTGGGAGTAAGGAAGATCCGTGGGACCTGTGTGGTGGGACCTGGAAAATTAACTTTTTTAACCTCAACTATTATCAGTGGTACTTTCCCCATTGCACAAATGAGGCAAAGGAACATGCCAAAACAAAACAGGGTACCTGCAAAAAGTTCCCGGTTCCCACAGCAATTTTTATCTGCCTAGGATCTGATAACACCCGTGCGTCCAGTGACTGAGCCATTGCAACTGCCCTGATGACTAAATCACGGCATTCAGGAACAGTCTGACACACTCCTCCATGCTCAGTCAAGGCTTAAAAAAAAGAAAAAAAAATCACTTTCGTTTATTTCTGTGGCTTCTTGATCTTGGAAAAAGCAGTTCAACACCTACAGAATACCTTCCCTAAGGAGATAACTGTACAAGCAAAGTTCAAGTATCCCATCATTGATTGCATGTGTTTCATGCTAAGCTCCTTCCACTATAATGCACTTTCTACAATAGCTGATAGATTTTTCGAGTCTTCCTCTGGGAGTCCTAAATGCCTTTGCTAGAGAGTTGCTAGAGAATTGTAAAAGCTCTTTTTCTCTTTCCTTCACTGGCAAAACTCAGTTCTTGAATGAAATGTTTGAAAATCTTTAGAAATACTTTATAATACATGTTAAGTCTCTTAAAAAGAAGGAAATTGTGCAAACAGTAGAACACAGCTGGCGATACAAGAATATGCTAAATTGCTCTAACAATTTGATTTTCTAACCTCATGATACCACAGGTTGTGTAAACCCGAATCAAAATTCTCTGTGTACACTCTTATCAACCACTATGTTTATTCTGATGCAGAGGCCTTCATTCCACCAAGCATCTCTGTCCAGAAAAGTATTGACATTTGTGCTTAAATTTAAACGCAAGTCCCATTCAGTAGGATGTAAAGGACATTTAAGCACCTGTATGCCTAAAAAGAGACTGACAGAGGGCATATCTGAGTCAGAATTTTATTAATGTTCCCTGAAGGTTATATAAGATCAAATGGGTAGATTGACTTGGCATTGTATTGCAGTGACTTTGTACAATGTTTGGGAAAATGAAACCATTAATGAGATATCACCTGAATATTTTTTCATTGACACTCTGGGTAATAAAATGTGAAATGCTTTATTTCCCCAAATGAGGTCAGCACACATGTGGATAATTGAAACAATATAATTTTTGTTTAACTTGTTTAATTGTCTAGGTAACTTGTTTGTTCAAAATCAATATGCAGTAAAAAAAAAAAATCCTGTGGTTTGACTTGTAAGAAGCCCCAGCTTTCATGATTAATACTGCAGTCCCTGCTGGCAATCCTCTGGTGGCTGGACTTAACAAACACATAACAAAAAGCGGTTGTTCCCGCACAGGGTTTTCAGTTTAAATAATCTTGAATTATGCAAGAGTCATCTTCTTTAACTACTTTCTCTCTGGGAATGCAGAGCAGATTCCTATTCATTTCTTATATTTGTATTTATCTGTGCATTCATCCCTTCTTTTGCCATCTGTCATAGAACCAGCTGAAAAATTAAACATCTGAATCCTATTTTGATAACTATTTGGCATTATTATTTATGTGAAAAAAAGCACATAAGTAGACAAAGCATAGGGAACTAGAGAGACTCCTGAAAATATTGAGATGAACATCTTTATGAGCATACCAATAAAACTGGCATGTAGCCACAGTTTGGTATTTTTTCCATCTTTGGTACTAGATCCAGATTTCTGGATTTCTTCTGCTAAAAAGAACGCAGAGTCTGCATCTTAACACTTCAGTATTTGATTGCCAAGCTCTCCACTTGGAACTCTGCACTTGAATTCCCAGCTGGAAGTGCGTGTAACATCTGTGTGCAGACTTGGCAGGAGGAGCTCAACACGCTGGGCAGTACACAAGTCCTCTTCACCATCTTGCAGGATCAGATCCGTATCCCAAGATCCAACACAACTCAGAGCATAACGGTTGCCAGATCCACATTTATGCTCAAGTAAGTGTCTGGTTTTTCAGGAATTGCCAAGAAAAGATCACTGGCTTCTCTTTTCAGCCAAATCCAAATTTATGCTGGTCAGTAAGTCCATTGACATAAAGGGGAGAGATCCCTCACTAGCATATGTACCTTTGAAGGGTTTTACTGGTGTTTAAGTAGCTTCACCAATTTGCTCCAGTTGAGACTCTGGCCCATAACACTTCAGAGTGCTGAAGCCTTAAATTCATAGGTCTGTATCACTTTAGTAGGGTTTTCAATCCCTCATTTTAGTAAGTGCCACTCAAGGACTGGACCACATTCCAATTATTCTCACAACAGTGGACACTTTAAGGAAACAGTGGACACTCTGCCATGTGGAACAATTACATAGTGTACAATCAAACAAGAAAGAAAAGGGAAAAGAAAGCAACTAAATCAATGCACTATGCATCCATTCATTTTACCGTGTCATTTAGCATATGGTCACTCATGTGATCAAGACAGTAACTGGCATTTTTCCCAGTTAATTCACCTCTTTTCTTTTCTCTTTGTCCTCTGTTGTAGCACCAGTCTTTCAGCAAGATTTCAGGTTGTGATCCCGTGGGAGAATGAATGGTTCTTATTAAAGTGTCTGGAAAAAAACAACAACTTATTAGTGCATTGAGACTAATTATGGTGCTATCTTAATCAAATAAAGGATCGCAATTAAAAAAAAAAAACACGCTTGAAATCAACTTAAATATTTTTCCTTTCTCTCTCTGTCTCTCTCTCTTTGTCTAAACTACCAAACGAATGAAGTTCTATAGCTGTAACAGCTGTCTTAATAAACTAAGTAACTTCTCAAAGAGTAAGTTTTTTTTTTCCTGAGGTTTGATGGTTACAGTGATGTGAACTGACTAATACGTTACAGAGCTTAGCTGTGAATTATTCACTGCAAATAAAAGAAACGGCACACAAATGTTCCTGTGCATGCTCTTCTCAATTATATTTCTGAAGACATCCACTCGATTTTGATATCTAGTCAGCATTACATATTTGAAGTCTAGACAAGTAAAGTCTAGACATCCATAATGCCCTGTCATTTTTTTTACACTATTTATGAATTTAGATGCACCTTTAAAACACAGAAGGCTATTATGCTCAGTAAAGGCTGGATTCTATGTTGATGCAAATATATTTAGCTTTAACTGATAACCGTTGCATAAACAGATTTTTATGTGCTATACGGATAGGCATGATGAGAGACGCAAACTGCAGAGCAGGTAGGCAAACTCTGTTTCTGTGGGAAAGATCAAGAAAAATGAGTATTTCCCAACCTGTGTACATCCAGGTGGCTTAAGGTCTTTGAAGAATATGAAGAACAGTGCTGTTCAAACACCTTTTCTTTTTTTTTTTTTTCTCCTTTATGTTGTTTCATTACCTGGTAATAAATTAGTAAAGGTAGGAGACTTTGTTTATACACCTGAAGTCCAGGAGGATGGCAATTCCCAGAGCTACATTCTACCTGAAGTGTTCAAGGACATGCAGCTGACACAGTGGGCCTCTGACTGCAAGACAGACAGCTCCAGGCCACAAAGCTGCTGTATAAAACTGTCTACATCTACCTAAATTAGAACTGACAACCAGCCCTGGTTTTATAATGCTGAGTTCTCAACTTTTGGACACCAAAACCTATCCAGAAAAGGAAACAGAGTACATTAGATTTTTTTGTTGTTGTTTTCCTTTTGGGCATTGTTTCTTCTTCTGTTTCTTTTCCTCCCTATTTTTATCCTCTTATTTTAAAATACAGCATTTGATGCATCATATTTTTTGCTCCACTTTTTTGGTAGAAAAACCCTTTAAAGTTGATCATTTAATTCTAAAAAAAGTGTAACTGGAAATTTATATGTCAACCGTACTTGAAAACGATAGAGTGCTTTCACTAAAAATAGAGCTTGTTAAGGAGAGGAGTTAAATTTAATAATAAACCACTGCATTAAATGGAAACAGTAGGTAGAACAGAGGACTTGAAGAAAGATTCCTGGAGCTGCTTTGCAGACTTTGCTGAAGTATCACTCCTAATGAGCTGATTAAGACTAATGTTTCAAAAATAGCCACTAATTTCAGGTGCCAGATTTCAACCTTCTCTAAAAAGTGAATAATTTTGAGGTTCTGCCTAGTCATAACTCCCCATAAATTGGGTGTCTATGGCATCTGAACATGAGGACTTAAAGTAAACTGATTTTATCTGTTTCACACTTATGCCATAAGCATTTTGATTTCTCAAAGTGTAACACTCATGTTTTAAGACAAAAATATTACATAATAATTCACTAAATATCTGTTTATTAAAAACTGCCATAAATTTGATGGGATGAAAACCACAGACTGAAGAGCCTGACTGTATGTTTGCGAACATAAATTCCAATCCAAGAACTTCTAAAAACTAACAGTGTAACTTTTCCAGCTTTCCTCAATAACTGATAAATGACCTTACAGCTAATTTGGATTGGCATTATTTCTTTTTTTTTCTTTTTTTTTTTCATTTTGAGGGGACGGACATTTCTGCTTATGCAAATGTGTTCTTCATTTGATTATAATAAATAATAAACTGAAGAAACTAACAAACACTGCTTGTAGTTCCTTTTGGTTTTTGGTGGTAACAGCTCCGTCACAGCTGTTTTGTTTTCAAGTCTGCCTGATTACATCTTTGTTTTAAAAATGAGCAAAATATTCTGGGTGAAGTCTTGCATTACTCTTTGTTCTGCAACATATTTTGTTAGCAAGCCCACAGTAGTATCTAAAATAGTGTAAATCATCAGTTTTTAATCTGGCAGGAAGTAGATAGTGGCCCATTAAACTTTCGTAATTAAATTTCCCCTGCACTCCCCCATAGAACCATTATCTGAGTTTTCTAATTAACACAAGAGGAGGGAGTCAATTCAGAGTGATGGGATCTATAGCCATCCCCTTTCATTTTAATGACCTTTAATAAACTTTTATTACTATTGATATTGATAATTATAATACACCCTTTCCTCTGCAATGTGATGTTAAGGGTCTTGTCAAAAATTGAAAAATTCTTCCTCAAAGTTGGAGCAGAGCAAATGACAGTGTCCTCAAACACCCAGAATCTGGAGCCAAGAACGTCAGCAAGGAAAAAAGACAAAGTGTAGGCAGGTGCAGTACAAATGTCCTCTCTCACATGGTCACCAGTGGGTTATGCCTTGGTCCTGCTCTGCCACAGCCCTCTGCTCTTGCAGCAGGGCCTCCCCCAAACGGGCTGACACAAGTGCTGAATCATGAGGTGGTTTCATGACAGATAACAACAAGGAATTATGCAGAGTTCATTTAACTTATTTTACTTCCAGCTTTGCAGAGGTCAGATACTAGAGGAGGATTAACCATCATGACATCTAGTCCTTCCTTAGATTTTTCATCAATGGCTTTTATACTAACTAAATATTTTACATGGAGCTTTTATTGGTATGTCAACACTTCTAACCTCACTGCAGCCTCAGTACAGCCTGTCTCACATCTCGACGATCCTCTTCCATGTAAGCAATTATGTTCCCATCAGCAGTACACTGGCATGTGTTTTGCTGCTCAAATGAGATGCAAGGCTGAGCACTTCAGGCTGTCCTTTCTGCTGGGCATGTAAGGCAAAAGGCATTCTGCCCTCCAAAACAGGAGGTACCTATGCCAATGAACAAAGCCTGCATCTCTTTACACCTTCATTGGTGCAATCAATGGAGTGTCTTCATGACATGAAGGCATGTATTGGCTCCTTCTTGCCAGTTGCACTGAGAACATCACAAAGCAGTTCTAGCTAAGGGCTTCGGACAGCAACAGCAGGGCTGCCTTCCCATGCACAGAGCTATTGCTGATGGTCTTAACTCCACAGGCAGGCTTTGAGCCTAAAACTATTTGTCTGGAAAGAATCCTTTCATTTCTTACCCCACATGGCTCTCAAGCATGCACATAACTTTAAATGGGTGAGCAGCCCACACAACTACAACTGCTCATTCACTGCAAACTATGCAGGTATCTTCTCACCCCCACTTCCTATGAGGGTCTCAAGACATGTATGGGCACTTTGGTCTGTGGATGTTGGACAGTCCCAGCAATACACCTGATTCCCCTTCCCAGCCTTTTCTGCAGTCCCATGGGGCACATCAAGAAGCCTTTCCTTCTAACAGACCATGGATGACTGCTCTGGTGAAGTCTCTGTTACCTAGCTACCTTGAACATGCAACCAAACTAAAGCTCTTCACAGCCTGATCTCTATCCACAGGTCGGCAACACAACTTCAGTGCTGGGTGTTCTGGGTCTCAGAGTTGAACTTTACGACTCCGCAAAGCTGAATGCCTCAATGTTTTGGAGAAAGATTTTAAGTTGAATCCACAAGTTCCAATTTGGGACCATCTTCAGTTTTCAGTAATTCTTCCTTATTGCGGGTTATGAGCATTAAGATGATTAACGTCAAACAAAACAAGTTGCTTATATACTAGTGGTATCAAATGCAGAAAAAATGCAGAGAAAATGACTGAAAATTTATTTTAAATTAAAGATACTAGAAAAATTATATCTATTTTTTCAAATACAAAGGATGAAATCTTGGTTTTGAAAGTCTGATTCAGACGAAATCACAGGTGAAACATACTGCTTTAAGAAAGAATCACTCTATAAATAGCCAAGAGTCATTGCATGTTAACTGCAAACGACTTACCAGCTAATATAATTGTAAAACAGGAAGAACGCATTTCCTGTAAGAGTATGAAAAAGAAATCTTCAATTAATAGCAACACTCAGCCATACCTGGTAGAATCCTAAATTTAGATTTGGTAAAAAGCAGCCATTAAATTGAATTAGAGAGCTTATTAAAGAGCTGATCTTTACTTCTGTTGTTTGAACTACTGATGATCTGATGATCTAATGATCGGTGTTTAAACTCAAGTTCTCCAAATGTGATCCAAAATGCACCTATATGCTTGCCTCTTTTCAGTAACTTCAAAACATTTATTTGATGTTTTCAAGGGAACTTTGAATTTTCCCCCCACCAGGACTAACTGAGCTGGTTTCTGAAGTTCAGTGGTAAGCAGGTAGGTATGAACTGGATGAAAGAGGAAAGAAATTGCTTCATGAAAAAGGTATGCAATAAAATTTGGCATATGTTGTTGAAGTCATTATGAGGTCGGTGTGAAAGCAGTAGTAGGTAAATTTTGGCTGGCACAGCATATAGATACACAAGAGAAAAAACACAGCCAACAGTGTGATCACAGGACAGGAACCAGCTGCCTGGATTTGCCTCCTGAAAACCTAACAAGGAAAAGCACAGGGAGAGCTCCTCTGTGACTTACAGTATTAGGGATATAACAAAACACGCTTGAATGGCCAGAAAACATGATTTGTACCTCTGAGCAAAAGTCCATATGAAACTCCTCTAAACATGTACTGAGACATCTTTAGCACCACCCATTGCTATTATTTCTGCTCTTAGCGCAGTGTGCCCATGAGTGAGGAAACAGGTCTGCAGAGAGGCTTTTCTGGGAGCACATCAAGGAGAAGAGAGACATGATAACCTTGGGAATGTTTAGGTTTGGGGGCATGTTGTGTTGGGTTCAGACAGTATCACATTTCCTTCGGTGTTTGTTTCTATTTTATCATTCAAAGAATTTTAAATAATGTAGAGGTTTTCAATAAATATATACAAATTCTAAAACATTTCTCTCATAAAAGTTTATATACTGAAACAGGCTAATGACATACTCTTTCTTGAAAATATCTTCTAAGAATTGCCAGAAATTAATGCTTCAGAAGTAGGATACCTGCCAAATTGGCTGATACTCACAAATGGACTTAGATTTGCTTTTCTGACCTTCTCTGCTGATCAGTTTATGTCTTAAATATGAAGGTGCAAAGTCCTCATAAATTCTGTCCACATCAACTTCTAATTTTATCATTCTTCAAAGGTGATTAAACTCATCTTTCAATATTAGTCAGCTGTTTTTTCCTATGTATCCTGCATCTTTGAGTTTCACAGATGAATCAGAAAAATGAGAAAAGGGTAACTAGGTTACAGACTTTCCTGAATATTATGAATATTAGCTATATTTTTCATCCAGTGCAGATGATGAACATGTCTTATGACCCACTGACATATTAATTTGCATCCTTGTGTCTATTGCTCTGTGTCAGGCAGTGATGGTTCTGCAAAATGCAAAATCCCACTTTACAGAATGTTGTATTAGAAAAGATTAATTAGAAAATTTTCACCTGTTCATTCATATATGAGATGATGTAACATATGACATATTAATTTGGGAACATTTTATGATATATATGATCGGTATATACACATATATATTTGTATATTCACACACAACTCATGTATTTTATATTTTTATTTCATATAGATTCACAGGTATTTTTGCATGAAGTATGTGTATGTATATATATAGGTAAAAATTCAAAGAGTAAAATATGAAGATGAAACAATAAAAGTGAAAATGAGAGAAGAAGAAGAAGAGAAAAAAATACATCTTTCCAGCATCCTAGGACATAGAAATGATGAAAGGAGTATCTTCTGCAGTAACGACAGCACTATGATAGTCCATCCTTGTACGTAGATAACTGTCCTTAAGCAGCACCAAGGACAATGTCTCCAGGTCACTTGAAAGGACCTCTCTAATTTCTTTGCCATCTTTTCAAAACACTGCTTTAGTTTATCACGAATAGATGGACATTTTTCCTACCTCCAACAGATTACCTCTCTTCCCTACTTCTCTGTCACTTCCCTGTTTGCTCTGCCCCTTGCATTGTATTGTGAAGAAGTCCTGTGTGATAAAATTCCAATAACAAATATCAAACAAATTTATCAGTTTTAAAAATTACATTTTTCCATAAGTATTTGAAAATTTAGATGGTAATCTAATTCCCATTAATAGGCTGCTTGACTTTAATCGGTATGTACAATAATTTGCTGATAAGGATTTAGGGCAAGTCAGGAAGAACACTCCAAGCAAAGAAACATCTGTGATAAAAGCATCAAGCAGTCTTTCTAACCATGTACCAAGTTCAAGGTCTCTGATAAGCCACCTGGCTATACCTACACACTCCGATAACCCCAAGCTGGTATTACATTGTTTAGCCAGGGAAGGTCTTGTTGCTGGGCACCGAGCTGATAGGCTTATGGCTCGCTCTGTTATGAGACACAAGAATATTTGAATATCATGTAGGCAAAACATGCACAGAAAGCCATGAGGACGGGCACCTTAATAAGGAAGGCTGGTAGGAACCAATAACTTTCTAAGTCAGAACTTCTGGAGTTCTTCTTTAGGGCTGTCCTTCACTTCTGAGGCTTCTGTGGCAAAAGTTGGTCAAAATACATTCCTCAAAACTCACGTTTTCTGCCTTCAGTGAGTAAATACCCTCTGGATTATGGATGTCAACCCTATATTATTTCTGTGTTCCCTTACTGGACTCCTGAACTTACTTGTCATCTGTAAGATATATCCGTCCATTTACATTTTAATGTCCTTTCCCATAACTTTATCTTGCTAGGAGTTTTTCTGCACAGAAGCATTGTTTTTCCTCACAACAAATTATTGTACTCTAAGAATACACTCAGTATAATATCTACATGGTCAAGCATAGCTGTCTTTCGTGTTCAGCAGGGTCTTTCTTTTGAAAAGCAGCATCTTTCAGGTCAACCGGATACAGCTAATCAGTGACGTCACCAAAATTTTCTGGATTTATCTACGAAATTTTCTGGGTTTATCTAGGAAATTTTCTGGGTTTATCTATAACTCATGGCTCATAGCCCCTCTCTGCTCAATGGTAAGGCCAACTTATTTACATCTCCCTTTCTCACAAACAGCGCGGGACTCCTCTCATTCTGACTTCAGTCTGCCAGGAGCCACTTCATGTCATGGCAGCTGGCATCTGTAAGATTAATCTCTCATCTACCTTGGACATCAACATTGTATGCTATTTTAATACACTGAACTGACTTTATCAAAACATTGAAGAAGCAATAACCGGCTATTTACGTGAAAATGTGTGCTCTGATATCATTGGGAGAACCTGTATTTCTTTCAGTCATGAAGCATCAAGTTTTATTTTGATTGCAAGGCCAGAAGGGTAATGCTCACTTACATTAATGACATTCAAAGAAGCAAGAACCATGATGTGCTGTGATGTGATGGCAACATAGCACAAAGCAAAGAATGGGTAGATACCAGGTCTGGAAAGTTGCTTCAGAATTTTATTCCTGATTAGTGGGTTGCAATTTATATTTCAGTTATTAATGAGTCTGTAAATGTTATCCATCTGCTTTTACAGACCTTTTAAATTTCACTTAAAACATGTTAAACTCTTAAAATAAATTGTGTTCTCCTAACATCATGAATTACTGGAAATGAAAGAACTGAATGATAAATGTAGCATTCTCTTTCTATTCAGGTTATTCCCCCCTACAGAGAACTTTGTGTACAGCCAGTTTTACTGTTTTCTCGTGAGCTGTGGTTGAAATGGGAATTCAGAGGTACTGGTACAGAATTTTGAATACCGCTATTGCATTGCAAATGCCCTCCATGGGAAATTCTGGTATATCTGCTTGAAGTGTTATTATGGCATACCAGCACATTTTGTTCACTCTGGACTATTTCTTTTCCCCAAATAGGAAAAGGGAATAGAAAAGCATTTTATAAAACTGGAATACAATCCAAAAACATTAGTAGGTTTATCCAGGGGCAGGTATGGATTTGCATTATTTTATGTAAGCAGAATACATTTCAACTGGTGAAATTATTCTCCTATTTTCATCTTCTTATGTTCTAAAGTTTTTGTTTCAATATTGTTTCATTATTTTTATTCTTCAGTCTTACTGTTATGGAAACTTCAGAATTCATGTGTCTTGGGTGTTGAAGCCAGCCACGGTTAATACTTTTCCCAAACATAACTTAACACTGAAGAGACAGTATGAATGATTTTCAAATTCAGTTAATTTTCTGTAATGACTAAAGGACATTGTGGCACTTCACAGGTTCCATGCAAGTAAGATATTTTAGAAAATTATTAATTAAACCTGGATTTGACAGCAGTGAAGAGAATCGATGGAGAGGGAATATGCCTCAGAGCAAAAATGTTACGCAGACCATAACAAATTTAAAGCATTTTGGAAGTGGGGGGAGGAGGGTGAGGGGAAAAAAGGATAACTGTTCAAAGTTACTAACATGCATTGTCTTGATTTAGGAAAAAAAGGGAAAGTCATCTCAATGAGGGCTGACTGACAACATGCATCTGACTGACCACTATGTTCTTATGAATGCAATTAGATCATTTGGAATAGATTTGGGTCATGTAGGTACAATTTTCGATGCCATTGATGCACAACTTCTGTAGATTTTATTTCTTTTAAGAACCTGAGGCTGTAGCTTGCTTCGGCTGAGAAACAATTTCCAAACCGGACGCAGTTGCCTACGAAGTCTGGCGTGGAGCCACATACCACCTTTGGGAAGGACATCTTTCACAGCCCTGCTTCTTTGTAACCTTATTGCCATTGGAAGGGAATGACAAGTGCTGTGAAATGGCCAGTATAAACAGCAATATTCATCCTCAACCAGCCCATTCCATGGACTATATTGCTCCATTCAGTTTTCAGCAGAACTCCCCACTGACTTCAATGAGGATTTAGCTTAAAACAATAAAAATGCTGGTATAATATCGTCACCTGCCAACAACAAGATTTATTTTCCTTTTTTTGTGAAGGTATAGTAAAAAGAAACATAGAAATTCATTGTAAATGTTAATTCTGGGTTCCAGTTGTTCATTATTTGTAACAATTTCCTTCACTTCCTCCTATTATTACCTATTATTATTCTCTATACTAAGGTTTCAAGCAAACAATTGCACATACAGGATGAGATACCATGCAAAGTGTATTATATTCTGTGAGGGTTAAATTTATACTAAGCAGCAGATGACAGTTGAATCTGAAAAATTCCTTGATTGATTTTCATACAAAATTTCCATGGAGAATAAATTTATCTAAAATGTAGTTGAGCTATTTTTACAGAATTTCTGATTTGTGGGCTGCATGCTACGAAGGTTTACAGTAGGGAGTTCAGGATTGTAGTAATACTATTTTGAGTATATGAAAAATTTTAGGTTGACCTTGAATAATGTTCTAGTGGATGGGATAAAGAAGTTCCCTATTTTTGTGGGTTTGAAGGTGTATTGACATTATGGGATCTGAACACAGATAGACACCCATGTTATGAAAGCAGAGTTAGAAATAACTTTATAGTGGAGCAATGTACATATTTATTAATAAAAGTTTATTATGTCCTTATTATGTCCTTATTATGTCCTTAGGTTCTAATAAGTAACAAAGAAAAAACACTAGTAACAATATGTGGCTAAACATAATTTATTCTATAAATCCTTTTACAGAATTATTGACTTTTTATTATTGGGCTTCCTTTCATTCTTTGATATTCCTGTACCATAAGAACCACCCATGACTATTAGGAAGCTACAACCGATGCAGCATTGAAGCCATAACTCATCCAGGTGTTAACTACATTAAATAGCTTCAGTAGTTCTGGGACTTACTCTTTACTAACTAACAGAAAAATTAGATCTACAATCACAGGATTACTGTCAGAAAAAGGAAATTAAATCTGTAGAAAAACTAAAAGAATGAACATAAGAAATGCATCAAAAAGAGAACCTTGGCTGACTGTGAAATTTTATGTTTTTTTCATTATGGGAAACTTCACTCATCCGTATTTGTCGTTTACAAAGGATTATGAATTGAGGACTACAACTCCATAAAATTTATATTTTGTCATCTGGTTTGATTGGTGGAATTGTGTTATTGAGAAGGATTCTAAGATCACATTATCCAGGAAAGAGTAATGCACTACACCCACTGAAGAACAATACATGTTCTTATCTACCCAGGCAGGCAATCAATTCTCCAGTGCATATATCAATACAGGCTAGAAGTCCACTATTGGCAGATCGTGTGGATGAGGTCTTGATACGGGCTTTACCAGCAATGATTACCAAAGCTGAACTCACTGTAGGTTAAACAAATAAGCAAGCAAACAAACAAGCAAACAAACAAACATGGAAAAAAACCCCACAACTGATTAGTTCTCTATCACTCTGAATTTATTTTCATAATATGATAATACAAAAGCTCCTCTCAAATGCACAAGTGCAGGCAGTGAATGATCCACTTTTAAACTGTAACCTAAGTAAATATATTATTTTAAAATACTGAATTCTGTGAAATGTCTTTTGATGTTAGGGAAGTGAACTCCAAAAAGAAATGTCCCAAACCTCTTCAAAACCAAACTAACATAAACATTCATGTGATGTTGCCAAACTGCTTGTCTCTTTCATGAACTTCAGGACCAAAGAAGGCATCAGGAAACACAGGAGAAGTTCTAATTCTGGTTCTGCTTGACCAGAAACACAACAGAAGATTCATGAATACTCTAGTGAGACAACCAGCTAAGAGCTAGCCTAGAAAACAGCTAGTATCTCATAATTATTCTGTCAGCCTAGATCTGGAGGCATACCCATGTTTTCAATCACTGAAAATTATTACAGTATGAATGACTGGCGATTTACTTGAGAATTTGGGTACGGATCAATAAATTAAGTAACATCCAGGATAAAGCCTAAATACCATTACATCATTACAGAGAGCCAGGCTCAAAATTCTCCTCTCCCTGCAATCTGTGGTGATTGCCACTGCCTTCCCAGGGCCAAGATCTTATTCCATGAATTCTGTTGCCTTTCGCGTAGGGCTCTGCCCAAATGACCAATGACTAATATCTTCACAGTTTAGATGTACTTCATCAGGTCCTGAAGGAAGACAAGAAGATGCCTGCTTCATGCATCTTAGCAGAAGGCTGTAGCCCTCTAGCCTTTTAATACAGTCCTGCCATCGTTAGTGCCAGCCATGGGCTTTGTACCAACCCTGGAAGACCTCAGGACTGAGGCTTCTCAGACTTACTTTGTGTGAAATTTTTTTGACCTGCCTGGGTCTTTGTTTCTTCTTGATTTAACCGTAACAGTGATTTTCCAATGACGAGCTGACCATGGCTTATCTTTGAAGAGTACAACCATAGTTTTTACTTAGTTAATACTAACAAGTAGTTCTTCTGTGCAGGATGAGATACTTAGGAGTCTAACACAATGAAGAAGTGTAGAGAAACACAGGTCTGGTGTGCCAGGAGAGAGGCCTTGAGGAGTGGGGGGCACAAGATGCTGTGAAGATGATGAAGGCGTGGGATGGTAAGAGATGGGGCGCAAGTTTGGCACTGGAGACCCCAAGGCTATGAACAACTGTTCTGTCACCAACTGTCAGTGACAGAAATATAGACCTAGAGCTGTCATGAACATGTTTCAGGGATACCAAAGAGAAAGAAACAGTACCTAGCATACATAAAAAGCACCATATATAGTAAAGCCACATGTAATGTGGAGTTTCAGCTCAAGGTGTAAAAGCATGTTAGCAAACATTTACACATGACCCCAGGTGGATCCTCGAGTGAGGAAGAAGAAACCATTAACACCCTGTTCCTTCCCAGGAAGGACTCACGATGCTGGTGACTCGTCGCACCCCCCCACACACACACCAGGCTGAAGCCATTGACCTTAGGACCCAAAGGGGCAGTGGAAGGGTGAGCATAGCACCAGGAAAACGAGTAGATACAAGGAAATGTGCACAACAATTTAACTGCATTATTGAGAATTTTTCTGTATAGTAGTATTCCCTCCTTCCCTCACTCCCTCTCTTCCTTCCTTCCATTCTTCCTTCCTTTTTTTGCCCATAGCAAGATTTTGTTGTTACGAGTGTAACAGTATGATACAGGCTCTGAGCTACAGTTATAGCAAGACTGAGGTGTGTGGGGAGCCTGTAAAGGGGCATAAATTTTTGGTACCTGGGACAGCATCAGTTTTGTAACTGAGGTACCTGTAATGCTGAGGAGCCCCTAGGACTGAAGCAGCAATGGGGTGTTAACTGCTTGGAGGCTGCGGGGACTATGGGTCTGGTTGTAGGTGCTGACATTGTATCCAAGGCAATTTTTGACCTGAAGTACAAAGGAGAGGAGAGAACCATGTGTCACATTTCCCCTGAGCCCTCAGTCTCACCCTTATTGATGGGAAGGTCAGACAGGTTTAGCGACAGCCATTCATTCACAGGCATGGTCAGCCTGTCTACACAGGCAGACTTTAAAACTGATTTAGTCAAACCAATGGAAACAACCATCTCAGAACTATTCTTATTTCAGCAGAAGTTTGGGTTGGGTTCTTTTTCCTTTAGATTGGAAGATGGTAAAAAGAAAACAGGGCAGTAAACACAAGTGTTCATCCAGTCTTCTGTACCCAGTTAACTAAACTGCTTTAAAAATCACATTTGAGGTTAAAACTATGAGACTTTTTTTTTCTTCTGCAGAAAGCTGCAACTTTCTTTTGGAAGTAGCATCTCAGCTGAGCTTTTCTATCCACCTGGCAACATCTGAAATGAAAAATTATCCTTATACAAACAGTCTAACTCTGACCCCACCAAATATTAGCATGACAATTACTACTTTCTGTATTTGTACGGGACAGGGACTTGGTTTACATTTCTTTCTGAGCACAGCAAGCTTTACTAACAACATCTGTGATCTACCTGCTAGCACACTAAGACATAACAGCATGTTCTTAAACAGGGGTGTGCACAGCTCTGCAAGCTGCAGTTAGGAGGAGGATTACTTGTTATGCCATCACTGGCATGGCTACCAAAGAGACAGGACTCCAGTTCACAGTCCACTCTGCTATTTACCGTAGACATATGCTCCTTTCTCAACCCCTTCCCATGTCTGTATTTCTGATCAGCACATGATTTTTCTGTGTTAGTAAAAGAGATGATGGAGGAACGGCAGCTCTGGTTTTCCCCATAGCCTCCTTTACTCGTTTGCCAAAACTCAGTAGCCTGCTGTGGAGAAATTCAGCTTATTTGTTGCTGCCTATGAGTTTATAAAACTCTCTGATTTGGCCCTCACCTCTCATATCACAACCATTTGAGTGCAGCACAAAGACTGTATTAATAACCCTCTTGTTGAGCTGCTATCTGCTGAGGGACTCCAGGATCTCCCCGCTACTGCCCAGGAGTTTGCGACTCACCATTGCAGCAGAAAAGGTGAACGGCCCTGTGAGCATACAGAGATTTCTGCTCTCAGGTGAATACAAACACAGGGATCTTCGTAAGCGGGGATGTCTGTGCACAGCGCAATGATGCTGGGTAAGCCAGGGTGGGAGAAGGTCTGTTCAGATCTGACAGAGGGTTAGTACAGGAGACTAGAATTAAAACAAAGCAATAACAGAAATAAGCGTGTTATTTCTGTCTTCTGGGAGATTGCTTATGGATGACTAAACTGACATAGGCGTTACACAGCACACCACATCCTAATACATGTTAGAAATCCATGTTGGGGGTTGAAAATTAAAAAGAAAAAAAAAATCCATCCAAGAATGAGTCAGAAATAAACAACTTCAAATCATAAAATATGAATTAGCTCAGAGGATTAGTCTGAGGATAAATTTTTGTAGGAAGGGATTTTTTTAATGATTTATAAGGGATTTACAGGAAACCTGCAGCTTGCCATTGGAGAAATGAAGTCTTCTTAAAGGTTTACATTGTTTTGCCACCACTTTCATAATACTTGTTTATGTTTTAAGGGGGGGAAATGTACAGCGAGGTGGAACGGTTATTGACCAGATTGATCATGGGAACAAATCTGCCGGTGGTAACCTTGTTTAATGATATGTTGCTGGGCTCAGCACCTTGCTGAGGCTGTGATTCTTCACCGGCTGGGCCCGCATGATGGATCACGGTAGGAGGCTGATGGTGCAATCACTCACTGGCAGCCACTGACACCTGCACCAGCCTGACACCCGTCCCCTCTGGATGTATCAGCCAGCCTGCTCAGCCTACTGGGAGACACAACTATTCCACCAAAAGGCGAACAAAAGTTCTTTATCTACCTTGCAACTTCCTCTGTAGGACATTGCCTTCTCTTTTTCTTTCCATTTTATTCCAGCTCCAGCTGCAATTCTGTCACGTCTTTGCATCCACTGGTCTGATCCACAGCTGACTTAGGAGCAACAAAATGAAGCAGCCACTAAATCTAGAAGAAAAAAAAAGGGGGGAAAAAAAAAAGGATTGTCTTGCAAAAGCATGAAAACAATATTTTCTCACTGACAATCTCTTAACTGTTCATGGATATTCCATTAGGCAGAAAATTGCTGTCTCTAAATATGGTGGAACTCATTCTCTGTGCACCATTATTTTAAAGGGAAAACTTTTACTCCTCCTTATACTGGATATTGAACATTATAATTTCCCAGTAAAAACTGAGAGCAGGAAAATGAGCAACTATTCTTTTGCAGACAGTTCCCTTCCTCTCTTTTCCTCAAGAAAAATTTGAAAGCTAATGTATGCAATTATATTTCAGATTCAATATTTTAATACCATAAATACATGCACAATTCTGTTCCCTCTGAAAGCAGTTACATATGGATATACATACACATAGGTACTATCTATCTGTACTGTTCGCCAGCCAAGATCTACACTTAGTTCATTGGTTGGGATTTTTAATAATTTGCCACTTTTATAATACAAATAGTATGTAATGATATACAACCACTTACAGTGTAACATTTAGAAATATATCTAGCCTGTGAAATAATGATTTCAATTGATTTTCTCTTCTAGTCCCCTCCCTTACAGGGTTGATGAACTTTTTTGGAAAAAAAAAAACTTTATTAGTATGACAGGTCATTATAATGATAAAAAAGTGATTATCTAGCCAAGGAGGCTTTAGCACATACTTTCCTAATCTCTAATTTTATATAAAGGCCTCTTCATTAGTTCAGAGCACAAATCTGTGCAGCTTCTTAGAAAAAGAACGGGAACACCACTTCAGCTACCATGTTTCCTAGTAGCGCATGGACCAGTTCTACAAATTACACACATCTGTCTTTGCAAGTCACTGTAAATTCAAATATATATCACCTCGTGCTAGCAGTGGCTGCACAGCCATTATAGGAGCTAGACTGAGCACCACGGTAGTGCAAACCACAGGCTGCCTCACCAGAAGAGCGTGGATGGCCACCCCCATTCCTGCTCATCTTCCTCCCTTTTTTGTTCTAGGTAAAAAGACTACATTACAGAGACAGATTTGCTCAGCTTCCTTTTGTTATTTAACTCAAGCAGTTGGTAAGCTGAGTCCTGCAATCCCCTGTGAAGCCACATGCTCCCTCTGCCATGCAGGCTCTCCCAGTCAGCCCTGCTCTCAAGAAGCGCCCTGCACGAGTGAAGATTAGAGCATCAACTTCTGCGCTTTCTGGGGCTCTGAATATATCAGGCTCTTTCTGAGCCAGGTAGTCATTAAACTGCACTTTAAAGACACTTGGACTACGCGGATTCATTTTCCCGAATCAAAATCCCATATGCACAGAGTAACGGGTAGGGGATGTGGGAGGGAAGGCTGTATCTTTGTGTGGATCCCAAAAAGCACTCAGGTGAGCGTTTGTCATTCCTCTCTCAGCCAACAACTGTAAAAACCAGAAAATCCGAACTAGTCATCTTCAACATTTTTAAAATATGAAACCCCCAAACAATTCTGTTATTGGCCTTTGACACGTCACTAGAAAATAAAAAATAATACATTTCACTCACTAGTAAACATAGTTGCTGTCATAATTACACACATATGCACCCACAAGCATACATACACAGAAGCATAACTGGGTACCATTTAATTGATAACCATACTCCCAACTCCTTCCCCTCCTTTTGGGATAGCAATCGCAGTATGCAGCTGCTAAGACAATGAAAATGCTTTTCCAGCTGCAGCATCTGGCCCTTTGGCAGACTCATTTAGTAGTTGTGTTGGCAGCTTTGGATTTGCCTCTGGGTCTATCATATGTTTATAAAGGCAATGGACTGTCAACCGACACTCATGTGTGTGCCGGGTGTCTGTTTGTCTGTGTTTCTCATCTCTGTTTATAGCTGCTTTTTGCCTGTGTTTGTTCACAGAAAATAAGCATTAAACACAGGGAAAAACAGAAACTAACCCCTAGCTATTCATTTAAGCAAAGTTATCTTTTACCTATGGATACAACTCTATTTCTTCAACTTCAGCCACCCTCCTTTCAATAAACATCCATTTCATTTGCATCAGAGATAATTCATTAGACAAATTCTCTCTGTTTCACAAGAAAACTGCACCTTTACATGTGTGCGTATACAAATCATTTCTTTGTGACTAAGACCCTTAATGCAGTGATATCATAATAAATGGAAGGGGACATTCTTCATGTTACAATAATAAATGAGGTGTTAAAGGAATATCCTGATACGTGAGCATTTTATAACTACTGCTTGTTGCTTGGTGGCAGCTGTAAAGCAGGGCTCACTGAATTAGCTATGATGTACTACTCCAGGGTGATGTTAATTATCCTACAGTGGTAAGCATTTTTTAAGTAGCTGCTTCACATTTTTACATGTTTAGTTATAACACATTTGCAAAGGCAGGGTTTAAACCACAGTTAAGCATCGCATCTGAAGTAAACGCTTAAAAGGAACATATTCCAAAATGCCGCAAGACAGGAGAGGGGCAAGGAAAGAAATGAAGTTTTGAATGATCTTGCTACCTTGACTTCATATTTTAAAAACTAAATAGGGAAACTCAAGAACATGTTATACATAAATCTGTGTCTGTACGCAAACATATACACTCAGATATGGACAAGTAGGTTGCTACTTTTCTTCCTCACTCAAAAGACCTCAGATATAACGTTAAAAATACTCCTTTCTTGCCTAAAATACTTATGGAAAAAAAGTGATCTTTCCAAAATTACAAGGGCATGAAAGTGGGTACATAGTCACTGGTGTGGCACAGTCTCTAAACTCCCTGCAAATTATTTAAATGCACAAACTGTAGCAAAGTGTAGTCTAACATGAGTGCTGATTCACTTACCCTGCTTGTTTGTTATCAGTATAAAAAACAAATGCAGAAAAATATACCAAGATCATTTTAAAAAGTAATTTGTAGTAGAAACCAATTTTCACAATTTCTTTTATTGATGTAAAATACACAGCATCCTTGCTTTCCTATTGCAAGGCAGTTTTGCCCACAGAAATGAAATGGAGGGGAAGAGTTTACAGGATGATAAATTAGGATTCATCAATTAGTATCTGAGAGTGGCCCCTTCCAGCAAATAATTACTATAAATCTAGATGTGAACTCAAAAATCACATTTTTAAAATGTCATTCCATATTATTGTCATTTGTTAATACTTTAAAACAAAACACAGCTCTGTTTTCCCCCAGAACCACTTGCAATAATATTTACATGTTCATTTTGATTAAGTTTGTAAACATCTGTAAGAATCTTTGGGGATCACATAAAAGTCCCAATGAAAGAAATTTTACATTTTAAAACTGGAGACCTTTTATGCAAATTATTTTGCCTTTGGCCATTTCAGGAAGAAATGAAGGAACTGGAGGATATTATAGTTTTACATAACACTGGTGAGATTGTTGTCATCTTTGATCTTACATCAATTAGTCAAGATCTTGAATGATCATAGGCAAAGAAACCTAAACTCTTCTCCCCAGCTGAACAAAAATGTCTCAAAGATTCTAACTGCATAAATTATTACATTATGTCCTACAGCAATAATAGCTCCTTTAGGTAGACTTTCTGGTCACCTTTTATATACTGGGAATAGAATTTTATTATGTTTTGGTTTTACATGTAACAATCTACTTATGTATATTTTATTCTATTTTTCTGACTGGTAACACCAACACCAAATTAATCTTCAAAAGGTAGCGTTGCACTGAAAGTGTGGGCCTTCTGTCACCTCCTTCTGATGAATAAATGAGCCGAAAGATAAGGGAAAGTCTTGAAGTGCACTGCCCACCGAAGAAGTTCGCAATTATAACAAAGAAACAAACTTGATAACCTGAAAGCCGTTTTATTATTGTGATATTATTTACGTAAGCTGGGTCTGTCCTTCTTTCCTTTGCTTCCTGTTCTTGGATCGTTACCATGTAAAGCTAGAAGCGACATTTAACTTTTAGGGAATACGACCTTTACATTATGGGCAAAGAAGTAAAATTTCTGACCAGCGCTGAACGGCCAATCCCAGCAAAGTTTTCCTCTTCCCTACAGGTAGTATGAAATGGAGCCAGAATGACAGGGCCCCATCTGAGCCGTGCCCAGCTCCCCCAGTCTGCACAAACCCACTCTATCAATCACGGCAGGATAATGCATAGTGGCTGCACCTGTGACAAGGAATGATGGAGTGCTGAACACAGGCCCGGCTTCGCCTGTCGCTTTGTGCATTTGTATTTCTCCAGGGCCACTTTGAGAATTTGCAGAACTTGGAGGGGAAAGAAATTCTCTCGCGTTTTAAAAAATATCTTAATTCGCTTTGATTATCGGACAGCAACGCAATACGCAGACCTGGAAACGAACCGCAGGATAGTACGATCCCAGATTCCAGCAAGGCAATGTAACTATACAAGATGTAATTTTATTAAGGGGCAGGCAATTTAATCGGAGTACAGTAAGTAAAAAATGCAAGTTTCTGCCATCCATTTCTTCTCCATTATATCCAAGAATAAGTGTCAGGATTTCACTTTATCATAACAACAAGACGCCAAAAAAGCTAGCACTAAGTACGCTGGAGATTCTTAGAGCCATAAAACACTGAAAATGAAAAGACAGGTCATTGTATAACTTTCTTCAAAGGTACCCTTCACACTGATAATTTTAAGAAAGAGTCGCCTCCTCATAATTATTTTTGGTCAAAAAATCTTTAAGTAACTGCAGTTAAAAGATGATTAAATTAATTCTCCACTTTAAAAAATCATGTAAGCAAGAAATGTTGTCTTGTCTGAAGGAAATGCTTTCTGAATTAATCTGCAAAGGATGTACTCTGTTCGATTTTATAAAAAATATGTAGTGGTTAAGAATATACCCTAGTCATATAAACCAAGGGTTTTTTTAAAAAAGCAATTGAATCATACACTGCGGATATCTATTATAAAGCTGTGAAAAAGTGTTAATAACCACAGTTAAAAATAGGAGACATCATGAAGACACCCATACAAATTTTAAGTGAAAATCATGCCAGCCTCCAAAATAATAGGAAAGTTTTAATCCCTCTGAAAACAAAGATGAAATCCATTTTCCTTTTGTGACAGTTCATTTTTTTAAGTCTCAATATTGTTACATGTACAGGATGAAAAACTGTATTAAGAAGGGGGTACTGGAGAATACAATCTTTTATTCTCTTAATGTGTTCTTGACAGCTGAGAAAACGCTCAAACAAATTCCTTCTCATGATAAGTTTTTGGAATGAAAAAATGCATTTGCTTCTAAGAAGTTCTGTGGCCAGTTTTAGCAGCCGCTTACGTGCTTCGGGGTTCATTTGAAAGCAGCAGTGATGCCTTTTTTTTAAGCTGGGCTTTCTCACTGTCAGGCATGAGCCACAGTTACCTCTTGAATAGCCTTTTTTTTTTTTTTTTTTTTTAAAAGTATGTTCAGTGGCTGTGGGTGCAGACAGTTTAGTTTTGGTGCTGGATGGACCACGGTGCAAGGGGCTACTGTTACTGAAGGACAAAACTTATGGAGAGAAGCGAGAACAGAAATCCTGACGGGTAAATCGCGCCAGCCCTTTGCTGCCGAGTTTTGCTCTGTGCTGGTCGGCTCTTTCAGCTGTGTATTTTCAGCCGAATCCCGAAAATAAATACCAGAACTCGGGCAGACCCCCGCAGCTCTCGGGCTGAGCACGATTTGCCGAGAGCCCGCTGCCGCCCCGCACCTCCCTCCCCGACCCCCGCTCCCCCGGCCGCTCGGCGGGAGCCGCCGCAGCCGCAGCCGCAGCCTCGCCGCCCTCCGCCGCCTCCGGCAGCCGCACCCGCGCCCGCCGGGCCCTGCCCCGGGGCCGGGGCTCCCCCGGGGCTCCGCCGCGCAGCCCCCGCTGCCGCAGCCCTCCCTGCCTGCCCGCCTGCCTCCCTCGCCGGTTTCTCCTTCCCCGCTCGGCGCCGGCAGCGTGGCGGCGCTCCCCCTCCCCGCGGGCTGCTCGGAGGCTGCGGCAGCATCCCGCCCGCCCGCCCGCCCGCCTTACCCCGGCTCCCACCGCCGCCACCCTCGACGGCCCAGCGGCGGGGAGGGTGACACTGCCAGGCTGCGAGAGCCGGGAGCAGCCCCTGCCTCCCGAACCCGCGGGCCTGCGACAGCCCCTACCCACGCTGTGAAAAACATCGTTAAGTTTCGAAAAAAAGCACCGCTGCTCCCGCCCGTCCCCCCCAACACCCCTTCCTCCGCGGGGAGGCTGTAAAGGGAAAAGCAGCCCTCGCTGCTGGCTAGAGACCCCCACCAAAACTTGGGGGGAGGGAGGAGAGGATTAAAAAAAAAAAAAAAAAAAGCCGGGCTTCCCAAGTAGCCCTTCTTAGAGGGGAGGGAGAGAGAGCAAGAGAGAGAGACAAACATCTGGGGATTGGACCATATGCTAAAGCTTTGTCTTGTCCTTCAAAGTTAGGCTGCCCTTGAAGTGATTTGTCAGGCGGCCTAACTGTGACAGGGAGAATATGTAGCAGGGGAGAGAGGGATGGGGGCGGTGGGGGGAGGCAGGGCCCAGAGGCAGGGGAGAGGTGAGAGAGGGAACGAGGTACGGAGAGGGAAAAATAAAAAAAAGAGAGGGAAAGGGGAGGCAGCCAGTAGCAGGAAAGAAAGAACAAAACAACCTCTCTCTCCGTCAGATGTTGTTTTTAGTGGGAAGGGAACGGGAGGGTGGAAAGAGAGGAGAAAAAGGGGAAAGACAAAAGAGGAGGAAGGAGAGGAAAGGCAAACACTGGCAAGGGAAAGCAGGAGAGGAGCGGGTGAAGCAGGAAAGCAGAGCTGATGTGGGAAGGGAAGGGCTGCGAAGCAGCGGCTGCTGATGCTCTTGCTGCCGCCGCCTCCTTTTTCCCCTCTTCCCTTTTGCCCGCCAAGTGCTGAACTGATTAGAGTGTAATTAAGGCCATAAAACCCTCGGCTTATCCACCTGTTTATTCACTAAAGTCGTGGGCTCATCAGGCAAATTAGCTGCTTCCAGGCTGCACGTTGGGCCTAGAGCTGGCCTGATTAATGAAGTTTATTGGGAGCTGTTAAAAGCATTAACTGAAGGAAATCTCGGCAATTCGTCATATTTAAGGGATGGAAATTAAATCTCCCCATGCAAATGAGGGGAGACTCCGAAGCGGCTTCTTTTAGAGGTGACGAGGATGGGGACCCACAAGCGCCTCTCCCCCAGGCACAGCCTGCTAGCACAGGGTCTGCACCTGTGACGAGTTTGCCTGGTCTTGGCAGGAGAGAGGTTACAAAGGGGTGAAAAAGGTTTTACAGAACAAGAGCGCTCAGTCACCCGAGCCCCTAATGCAAGAACCAGGCCCCAACTGAGGCAATACGGTCCTTTTGATCTTGTGCTAAGGGCGTCTCTCTAGGTACCCGAAGCATTGCCAGCGTGGTTCACCCAGCCAGGGGCTTGTAAGACAGCTTCCATGGCAGGTGGTTGTGTCCCTCTTGGTCAAATAAGCCATATTCAGTTTATTTCTACTTTAAACATTTTGCACTCCTCTTAGTTCTGAGCCATGTTACGTGGCTTCAATACAAGTACAAATGTTCACATGCTATTTGAAATGTAAAATGATTTTTTAAGAAACTTTCATAATAAACATTAAAACTGCAAGAGTAGATGCTCTAGCTGACAAACACCTAAGAAATATATTAAGGCGAGATGACCTAACCAGCAGGGAATCCTATGCAGAGCTGAATATTCACCACTTTTTAAAAGTGTTTTCTTCTGGCATGTCAATCTGATTTTATTTCTGACATGAACAGCATTTTCATACCCGAGGCTTCATGAGCCACAGCATTTTTATATTAACAATTTATAATAAAAGAGAAATTACAAAGGGTCGCAACAAGGAGTGAATGTCCTGAGGAAGGGATAATGAGAAGAAAGGAAGGTCAAAGAAAACATCTTGGCCTTGCTATTCTTATCAAGTGTTCAGTTCACAGTCATATTAGCTTTACAATTTATTTATTTTTTATGTTTTAATATGAAAGAAAAAAACACTGTCTGGCATCTCATATAAAAGAGATTTTTACCCAAATACTCAGTCATGAACATGGTGGGGAGGGAGGAGGGAGAAGAGAGAGAGTTCATATTTGATGTAATTCTTATTCTATATGCTTCTCTGTCTAATTATTACAAAGCTAATTATTTGTTACAATTATTGGATTAACAATTTGCTAATCAGTTTTCTTCTCCTTTGTAGAGCAGCACCAGCACAGTGAAATGCAAGGTGAGAATGTTGTCTGGGTTTTCAACAGAAAATTAGAGTGCCATTTTCCTTATGTGCAGATTTGTTCAGCTGCTTCGTGATTTACAACTAATACAGCATCTCCTGTATCACATCCTACTACAGAGCATCTTTGTTCCTATAGTGATAATTTTCTAACTTTTTGGATGTGGAGGCTATTTGCTGGTAGCAAAGAGTCCTTCTCCTCCTACCATCTTTCGGAGAATGTTTCCCTCATCAAACCACCCTGTGGGGCAGGAGGAACCGTCCGTCTTCTCCAAACAATAGTTACAGAAACACGGACTAGTACCACGGCAGCCCCCTGCACATGTGCACACACACACGTGGAGTTTTGAGTGCATTCAAGGCACAAAATAATACATTTTTAAGAGATTCTCCGTGCCCTTAAACAAAACACACAAGTCAGCTGTTATGCGCAGCAAAGGACCGTTTCAGCTGCTAGTAAACAAACAAACCAAAACAAACCAAACCAAAACTTCCCTGCAACATGTATATCTGTATTTTTTTATAAAGGTAGTTGGTAGAGTATGCTTTTAACACTGCACGTAACACTCCAGTGCAGGTTTCCTACTGATATTTCTGGGGACAAGAAAGCAAAGAGTTTCAGTGAAAAAGCAGTGGGTTATTATTATTTTTAACTGCAAGTTAACAAAGCATTTCCTAGAGAATGAAATGACAGCAATGTTTTCTAGTTATGGATTTAATTGCAAAAACACAAAGTAATTGTAATCAATTCATTTGTAGCTACCTTTCATATTTGTTTTTTAATCTATGCTAGTGCATACTTTAAGAGCACTTGCTATAAATCTATATTAGCACAAAGTAATTTTATTTTTGGCCAATAGAATGCTTAAATTTCAGGAAAAAATAAACACTTTGGGATTTTCACTGAATAAAGAAAAAATCTGTCCAAGACAGTATTTGTTCCAAATTAGCAGATTCCTTCAGAAGATTCCTTAAATGAAATTCAATGACTTGTGGAACATACTGTCAAAACACTTATTTTTCTTGATTACCAGTTCCTTCAATAAATTGATTTGTCCCATTATGTAGGGTCTTTTAGTTCTGCCACTAATGGGATGTGCTACTTGCAACTTTTTCTCTGTTTCAGAAATAGAAGAATCTATTTAAAGAGAAATATTTAGGCTAACCATCAAAAACTTGTAAATACACCAAAACCAGGTGTTTTAGTTAGAGATTATCCTTCTAGAAGAAGTATCTGATATTGTGGTGAAATGTCTAGTTATAAAAGATTTTAGGTGAAGAATGATAAAGCATTGCAGTGGTTCAGCACTCTCCCTGCACCCCCAACAATAGTGATTATTTGTATTATAGACTCCTCTTCATGAGCAATTATAACTTTGACAGGGATATTTTCCTCCTCGCTGAAACTTCAGATGCAAGACCTGCTTCTGGAGGCCACGCGCTTACATGGCTGTGCATAAGCGCACACAGTAAATTTGTTCAGAGATGCAGCTGTGCCTAAAATTTATCCCAACTATTTTTATCCAACGGCAATTCAATTAGACTTCCGTATTTAATAAGAAATCTTGTGGATTACCTACTCAAGCACAGGAGAAGAATCAGTTATTTAAACCTGCTCTCCATATAGATGTACAGAACTCTAGTCATTAAGATAAAAGGATACTGTATCGTAGAATTCAGGTTACATAAATAGGCAAAAATCTGTATGCCTTCAAAACAACAAAATAACCCATTGATTTCTTCCTATTATATCAATACTATTAGTGTATCGACTATTGGAACAATGGCAGGCCCAAACTCAAAATAATCTTTGTGAAAACACTGAGATAGTTGCATTTTTTCTTTCGCATGCCTGATTTGACAGTAGTGGAAACACTGCAAATTTTAACACAGCAGAAAACTACGTCATGGCAAATTCAGAGCTAAATTTAGCCCTCCCAAATCAAGAATGATCTTACAGTCAGGGCCAAATTATTCTCTTTAACCACACTGTGCAAAAGATGTCCTAAATGATGAAGACCCTGCTCTGCCCTTGAATGAGTACAGAAGACACAGAGACCTCGGTGGGAGGAGTGTGAGCTGCTGTTACGGTCAGAATTCAGACCTAAGTGACCTCCTGCTTTTGCATGTGGTCTACTACTGAGGCACATCAAGGTTGGAAAGGATACTATCTCACTGTAACTTAATTTTTTCTTGTCTCCTGATAGTTTACTAAACTATCAATGATGCAGTTTTTGTGGCTTAATTAATTCTTTCACACTGTCTCCTTCCATCTCAGTCATACTTGAATCTTCCTTCTTATTAACGTTTTACAGCATGTTTTTCAGCTGTGGGTAGAACCACAATGTTAATGAACGACAATTATCTTTCTTAGTTATCCGAGAACTTTAATGAAGCTTCATTAAAATTAACATGACATGATATTACTGGAAGAGCTGTACAAACCCTTTTTTTCATTTATAACCTTTGAATTTTTTTCTATCAAATAGAAATTGTAACTTGCTGTAGTTTGCTGGGCAATAATGAGTGCATTCACTGGGAACCCCTTCCTCAATAGCTTCACAAAACTAGGACCTACGGGGGAAAACACTGCCGTGTCCTTTAGAGGGATCTACCATACCTTAGCACTTAGTTAATCCCCTCGTCAAACACACTCAAGAAAATGAAAGCTGCATGTCACATTGTCAGTGTAAGGAATCAGTTAAACGCTTTTCATTTGATTCTGTTTCTCAGAAAAGACAATACATACGGGGAGAGTGCCGCCTGTATAGTTTTCTCTGGAGTAACTGTAAATGTACATATGCTTTTATGTGTTGCATTGTCACTGACGGTCCAAAATTACAATCTGCTGCATTATAAAAGCTTAGCATCAATGGGCATTGCATCTGAGATGCTAATTAGCTATAGGAGATGTACCTTAAAACTCAGTTTCAAAGGCAGATTTTTAAAGTGATTTAAAAAACGCTCTTTGAACCAAGACAGAGTAACAAAAAGATATGAACACATTGTTCATGCAATTGCACGTTAAACTTCCATCAAACCTCACAAAAGCTAGCTCGTGCTTTAAATATGTTTCCAGTTTAATACTTTGAGAATAAAAAATAAGTTATTGTCATTTTATTTTGACACACAAAATGATTTCTTCTGTTTCAATACCATGTATTTCCAGGGGAGAATTAAGCCTTTTTTAAAGCAAATCTAAATTGCAACAGCAAGTGTTGTACTGTCATTTTAATGACAGCAGTAGACTTTAAGTATGGAATGAATCAATTATTGCAAGCGCAGCCCCTGTGTAAATCACTGACGGCAAACCAACCTCAGGATTATAAAATGAATCTTTGACAAGTATTCAAGGTTTCAGCATATTCTCAATAATGAGGATTAAGTACCTACTATCTGTGAAAGAAAAGTTTTATTCACTTACTAAAGAATATGTGAGTAATCATTAAGAGAGGTCAGATTAACTGAGGTACTTTTTTAAAAAGGGCATCCAGTACAACATCTGCTGGAAAATCAATGATAAATATGTCAATTTTTTAGAAAAAGGGAAAGATTAAGAGTAAGGCAGTGTAATGGAATGACTTAATGCTCTGTTTTTAAAGAATGGAGAGGAATTATAATGACATCATAAACTATCATTATGAAACTTTTTGACATTTTCATGTCAAGAAAAAGACTCTTCTTGAATCAAGAATAAATAGTGATTTCTGCTATCCATGGGTGATTCAGTCAAGTTCAAATAAATCCTGATTCTACACTGAGAGATGATGAAAAAAAAGCCTCAGGACTACTCGGGTATATATTATATTTTCTTGTATTTAATATTTCTACACTAAGAGAGAAATTGAATTCAAAGTTCTAATGGTAGTTGAGCTGTGAAAATGGAAATGTTTTTAATTTGATTATGTCAATAATGCATATATTTTTGGAGAAGCCTTTATGGTAAATATTTCATATCACTTTGCTCTCTTTGCCAGTACCCAAACAATATTGCATTGTCTTTTTCTGTTTAATTTCCACAAAATAATGCAAAATTGAGAACCAGTGTTATCATAATTGTAGACCAACAACATTTCATGATAGAATAAAGCATTGTGTTCTGTCATCATTTGTATTTTAATTATTAATGAAAGCCTTTGCTTTAACTATCAGAATTTTTTATTAATGTCTTACGATATTTGCATACTCTTTGCCTTTATATAGGGAGAGAATGTACAGGCGAATATGTATTTGTTTCCAATATATTGGTATGTTTTTAACCTGGAAGTTTTACTTTTGAAAGCTTTAACAATTGATAACACATTGATCAAGAGTCGCATTATATACACTGGGACGAGGGAATTAAAAAAATTCTACAATAATACTACACTTTACAATTTGATATTCCCCTAAAATTTTATGCAAAGCAACTTTGAAAAAAAAAAGATTGCTGTTGCTTGTAACAAAAAAATGTGTCTGTTTATCTAAACTGCTACATTTCCGTTGCTTTATTTTTACCAAAATTGTACTTCTTTTATTTATGTTTGTGCTTGTGTTTGTTTCTTCTTGTTTATGGCACAGTGAGCTTTCTCTTTGGCCCAGTATGGATGATTCGTAGTTCAATATTTCCATTCTGCACTAAACAGTGAATTCATTACAAATTAATTCAATATTTCTAAATTTTATAAAAGAGTGTACGGTTTGTTAAAATAATATATTCTGCAATAAGAATGAGAATGTTAATAATTCTAAGAGGAAAACCATAACTGCATAATTTTGCAATAACCAAATTTTAGAATGAATCAAACGTAAGTAGGTGCATTTGTGAACTGTTAAATTTAGATAAAATCTGTATCTATTAGAAAGGAAAACTATGAAATAGTTACACCTCTAATTACTGAAAAAAACATGAGAATAGGCATTTCTCTTAAGAACATTTCTGCAGATAAGAGAGGCTGCAATTATTTTGCTGTTTGTTTATCTAAGACAGTTAAGTTGTCAAATGCAATTGATTTTGAGCTATTAAGTTTAAACATTTTGCTGCTTCTCTCTACCCAGTGTTATCGTATTTCTTTTGTGCATTTCAGCAGTGCTTTTTCTAACTGCCCAGTTTTCCTTATGATTTTGAGGCAGGAGATTCAAGTCACTGTCTTGTCACAGAAGCCAGTAGTTTACAAACAGGCTGTTTCTCAGTAAACACCTGCAATTAGTTTACAAATGATCTTAAAGAGTTACAATACACGCTTAGGAACAAGCATGAAGCGCTGTGCTTAAAAGGCTTACAAGCATTTCGCAGAAAACAAAACTGAAGGGATCCATGAAAATATAAGAGCATAAACATTTCTTTCCATTGTGCAGGTGGAGGGCTGGAGTTCTGCAGTAAAAGTCTGGCATCTGGTGGTCCAGAGAAGAAATGGCAGCCCAAAAAAAGAAACAAGGCAGTCACAGCCTCAATTAGCTCATCAGCTTGTAATAAACTAATTATTTCCAGCGTGTGCATATGTGAGGACTCTTGCTTCCGAAGGACCCCCCAGTATTTGTTGCCTGAGGTTGGTTTCTGTTCTCACCCCAGAAGCTCTGGATTTTTTCCCAAAGAGAGAAATAATTGCACGTATCCAGAATTGTCATGAGTTTTGAAATGCTGGATAATGCCTCCTGCAACCCTCGGCAGAAGATAGGGGATGGGACTGACTACCATTTCCCACAAATAGTGCTTGGAAGACTGGAAAAGAATTAGGAGAATTTTAGGAGGGTGAGACCCAAATGTGCCATTCTGGGAAAGGGTAGTTTCTTCTGTTCTCTGCTGAACAACAACAATACGTCGCCTCACAACCAAATTAAACAAAAAAACCATTCCTTCCCAACTTTCTGGAAGAGCACTGACTCCGCAGAGATCATGGAGGTCCATGTGGGGAAGAAGGACAGAAGAAGAAGGGACCTTCAGAAATACCAAGTCCATTCCCTGTCTTAGCACGCAGTAACATCACATCGTCCCTGTCAACAAGTCATAAAGAATGTAGATTTTTCACTTTTTTGTCCAAAAGACTCTTCCCAATCCAGATTTCTTTAAAGAGTTAAGAATTGTCTACTAAGTGTCCAAGCTATCTTTGGGTTAAATAGTACTCTACCTTTCCCTTCCTTGTACTAAATACACATTCATAGACAATGATGAAAAGCTCTTTTAGTCTCCTCTCTCCAGATAGAGTCTTCATTCTCACGATCACCTTGCTAGCTCTTCCCTGAGGAAGTTTACCTATTAACTATTTTTCTTGAACAAGGATGGCCAAAATTACATAGTGTTCCACATGAGATCTCTCCTGAGCTAACACTAATGTGTGAAGTCCCTATCTTTGTGGAAAATACCTCTCTTGATTTAGTCTTGCATTTTCCATGGCTAGAACATGGACAAGTTTACAGCACTGCATAACCAAATGGTATCCATAGGTCACCCCTTCATACCAAAGTATTCCCAGAGAAGTGCTATTAATAATCTTCCTCAAGCCTAATGCCTCCTCTTCAATATTACCCGGTGTCATCACTCTTCAGCAAGTTCTTCACCTGTCTTACAATGTCCTCTACTAATACCAGTCTTCCTTAATTTATTATCATTTCCCATCTGACAGACTTCTGGATGCTTTACTGAAGTTCAGAGGGATTATATCTCCAATATTCCTTTTGTCTTGAAACCAAAGACAGATATGAGGTGGACATATGCTACCCTTCAAAAAGAAGATGTGTTTCAATCTCTTTACATTTGCCTCCATTTTTTAGGAATTATTCTTTCCTTAAAAATTAGGTGTAAAGGTTTACACAAAAAGGAGTGAGACTAAAAGGTCCTCCAAATCTATTCCTGCCTTCTTCAATACAGGTACATTAGCCATTCTTTAAATGCCTGGTGCAACACAGAAAATAGATGTATTCCAATACTTGCTACCACGCTTTTTATCCCAGATACCAAATCTTGCAGTCAAGCCCTCTGACTTGAGCACATTCAGGTCTTTGGGCTTGTGCTTTTCAGTATATATATTTTAGGCACTTCCAAGGTGTAACAGAGCTTGACTTTTGACAATGCTTATATTATCATTACACTTTTGGACTTGAAAGCCAGGGGTTATTTTGCTGATCTCTTTTCATATCTTATCCTTTGTATGATTTTTTTTTCTAGTGCCTTTTCGAGGTTATTATTTATCCAGTTGGAAAGTTTCTTCCCCTGAGCTGCAAAAAAGTTTTAGATAATACTAGAAACCTTGACATAATGACATGCCAGATCTCTTCCATATCCAAGTCCCTCAGCTTCCCTGTAGACCTGCTTTTTTTTTTTTTCTTTCTAAATAAATAAAACGGAAGGATATTTAAGGTGGCTCAACCCAAGGTATTTATTAAACACATTCTTCTAATACCATCCTGTTTATAAAAAGAGTAACTTAAAAGAAAGCAAAACAATACAAGTGGTTATGTATTTCCATGTTGATTGCTTACAGTGCCTTGTACATTGTCCATGCAGCTTCTCAGCAAAGGATCATAATCATTTATGTATGTCAAGTACATAGAACCACTTTGAGTACAATAAAAATGAGTAACATTGAAGTGCTGCTCTTTCACCGAGCATAAAGAATAGGCTGACCTATGCAACACTTCAAAGGTCTTACAGATTTGTGCCACGCTTGTACAATAAAGAAGAAAAAAGGTATGGCTTATTGTTATTTTTAAAAGACAATTTCCAGAGGGTGCTTCAAATGATCGCATGCAGTCTGTACAGGAACAGGCAAATGGTTATATCCCTTTCAGTAAAGGGGCAGTTTGGGCTTTTTCATTGCACAGCAACATAGGACAGAATTGAGCTGATGAGACTGGCTGATACACCAAGAACAAAGGAAAACTCTGCAGGCAGCAACATTGGCTTCCAAGTAGCTCTTATGTGACATTTTTGGTAACACAAACCAGGCAGAGGCACCTCTATTAAGCAGTGCTAATGATAATAATCCCACATCAGGACTTTTCATAAACTTGAAGAGTGATTATCTGTTATTCTCCTTTTCATGGATGAAGAAACACTCATAGAAATAAGTGTGACCTCCTCAAAGTCACTCAGGACAAATGGCAGAACTGGGATTAGGCTTCAGCGGTCCTGCTTCCTATGCACTGACTTCAAGGCAACCCCTGCCGCTCCTGCTACTGGAACATTTCCATTTTCCATGTCCAGCCCTACTCCTTTCCTTTCTTCCCTCCCAACCATCTTCTGCCTTGGTTGTCAGATAGTCCTCTCCCCAAAATTATAAGTCCCCCTCCTTCTTGTCCCTCTCACTCCTTTCCCTTCCCCTTCCCCAGATGCATTTTCATACCCAACATACCATGGAGAACACATTGCTTGTCATGAACAAGAAATTTTAGTGCTCTTCCAGCTCCTCTCCAGCTCCTCTCCAGCCCTATAGTACTTCACCTACAAACACATGAAGGGCTAAAGAATAACAGAGGCCAAAGAGAAAAGCTGGAGGATATATTTTAGTAGGAGAAAGGATACATTATTCACAAAAACTGTTGACCGTTGTAGCTCTGTCAATGCAGGACTAGTCTACGCTCATGAGCACAGGAATGACCACTGCTCCATGCGCAGAACATCATTAGAGACATGGCTATATGGGGAAAATACACTTTATTATGTACTTCACTATACCCTTTCCCCATCAGGCTTTAAAGTCTCGTTGAGAAACCTAGGAGGTCCTATTGTAGATAAGCACCCTCTTGTGTCCAACAATATGTCGTAGAGAACAGAACAAGGGTCTCTGCCATACAGTTACATTTCACCTCTACCTCTAAGCATTTCCTGCAGTAGAAAGAGAAAAAAATATTTAAAATTATGCTAGTACATAAATGCTAGTATAAATGCTAGTACATAAAAATACTTCTGTTGCATATCGAGATAACTTAAGGAATACTTCTTTTTGCAGATGATTTCTGATGCTGAATTGTGCTTGCTGCAGAGACCAGCATGAATTCTCAAGGTATTGTGCAAGCCACAAGGGCTGGGATCAAGTCTCATCTCTCACTGTATTTGCAGAGCATGCCTGCCATTGTCAGTCTTGTCAACTCTCATGGTCTCTTTGCTTTTTACCCTGTGCTTATCCCATCTCTTCTTTCATTAAAAAACAAGAAAGTTTCTGTCCTTGCGGATTTGCAAAGGGGAAATATAATCCCCAAGGGCTTAGAAACCAGGCAGCAAATTAAAAATGCCAGCATTGATTATTCCTTGAGATTCTATTATTTTAAAGGCAATCTCCTGACTTTCAGGGCCTGATTCATGGCTTCTGAACAGTAAAGTTCAGCCATCCTTGTGCTTGGCAAGCACCTGGAAGTGAAGCGTGTGCAACCAAGCTCTCTCTATAATTCTGTAAAATGAGAACTGTTTATCTCAGTAGCTGAAATATTCATTATTGAAAATAAGCATTTCAACATTCAGAGGATGAATCATGTAGGCTGAGAATAACAATGACCTGGGAAATAGCAAAAAAAGCCACATCTCTACAGTGTCCTAAATGGATACAGCTGAGAGGGTCTGACCTTGCACAGGGAAGGTGGGGTGAGAGCTCCTACTGACATGTAGGTACCTGTCCTTACTTCTGACTTGAGTCTTTCTTTTCAGCTCGGCTGCTCTTGCTGGTGGCTGGGACTACAGAGAAAGCCAGAAGAAATTAATGCCCAGTTTGGCTGGGAGAAAGGAGGATGATGATGAAAGGGATGAAACTCAAAAACACCAAATGCTGCAACTTTTCCTGAATCTTTTAGTATTTGGCAGACAATATGGATTTTGTGTTAAAAAACTGCTGTTTGCTGCCCCTATTGAAAAGACACCTGCCTTTTGGCCAAGTTTGAGGTCTGAGAAGTCACACCACTTGAACGTAGCAGTTAAATCTCCTCAGATTCTTCCTTTGCTTTGCTTTCTTTGCATACACAAACATTGCAGGTTGCAAACAGCATCCTCAAGGGCAGTGGAGCAGGCTCCCTTTGGTCCAGGCCTAGACAAATGAAATTGGGCATTCCTGAAAATGGCTATAGCAGACCAGGAGACAGTCACTAAAGCTGAGTATTTGTCTGACCTGTACTCTAGTTTGGTTCCTGCCACTGGTTCAAGCAGATTAAAAGGAGCCTTCAATCTGAAATGCTGAAGGAACAAAAAGCAGAAAATGGGTATGAGAAAAAAATAAAGACTGGGACAAGAATGCAGTGGGAGTTTTCTAGTTTAGGTTAGTTTTGCTTTTTTTAAGGATAGAAGGTAAAGTAAGGGCAACTGGGACAAACCATGACAGAAAAGCAGATGTTCAGAGGGAAGGCTGAGGTAAAGAATAGTATGTACTAGCTGTTTGCCTCTGGCAGTGGCACTGGATTTGTTCAAGCTGGCATGGTAAAAGGAGTCTGTTCTCTTTAAATTGCCAGCCTCGGAAGCAAAGCCAAGCTGAGCTTTTTTGCCAGCTTCAGTAATAACATTTTGACGTGCAATCTCCCCATTGATAGGATCGTTAAGTCATATAAGAGGCCGTGTGATGGAAAAGTCATTTAACTGATTTGCCAAACTGAATAAAGTATGGTCTGGTCTTGTTTACAATCAAACTGGAAAAATGTTTACTAATACACTCAGAGGCCTCCAAGAAGAGAAAAAAATAGTTTCATAGCAAAAGTCTTTCAGTGCCACCTTAGAAAACTGTTTCTGTCTCTCCTTCTACAATAGCATTTCTAAAAGGACTGAGCAAGGTCCATAAAGCCAGTTTCTTACCCATGGATGCTAGATGGGAGCAGAATCACTGACTGATCATAGCTGCAGCTGAAATCCACAGGGATGATCTTCAGAGCTGTGATGTGTTACTTAATGTCGTGTACACTGAACAAATCAGGGCCTCAGTATCAGAAACTTCTAAATTAAATCCCTCTGTGCCTCATTTCCCTTTCCACTAAATGGGGATATAACAACCTCACTACACAGCAAACATGTGAAGATAAACTAATCCAGGTTTGTAAAGTCAAATTGAAGTTGTGTGTACTCACAGCATGGGGCCATACTCTGAAAATTGAGGATAAAAGAATGTTAAACAGCTTCTTTTTAAGTGAGCATCATGCAGCCCATACAGTGAAGGAGGCAAAAGTCTTGTAAAAAATACAGTTTATGATCGTGTGGTTTGAGTTGTTACTGAATGTGAGCGGGAAAAGGCAACTGCCTTACTCAAGCTCTGAGTACTGCAACATGGATCCCTATAAAAGTTCCTTTTACAGGTATGTTTGGGGTACGGTGTCTGCGCATCCTGAAGACGAATAGGAAAAAAAACAATTAAAAGGTTTACACTTTCTTTCAATAAATAATAACACACATCGCAAAAATTGCAGACTTTGGCTTCAACACTGACCTTTGACTCCCTGCCCTGTGAGGTCCAGCAACACAGGCACTTCCTAAATCAAGCTGCAAGTGTCTGTGGTTGTCACAAACACTTAGACAACCCAAGGAGTGGGTCTGCCTGTACAATTTTGCATGTTTATGGCATTAGTAGCTCTTTTGTGGAAAACCTGGAACTTAGGACTTGTCAGACAAGCAAAGGAGATTGAAAAAATAAAACAGTAAAAGGAAGTAATCATAAAAGCTAATAAAAATAAAATCTAGTTGATGTTGAATTAAGAGAATCAATAAGAATGTGGTGGGATCTCATCTGTGCCACCTCTTTCAGAAAATTTAGAGTTTCCTTGGATCATGTATCTCCTATCCACATATTAATGAAGGGCAGTCTGACATAAGTTATTAGATGTGATTAGATCACATCCTAAGATGATATAGCACCAGTAAATGTTTTCTACTGCTGCATTAAAAGCTGAATGTTTCTAGTAATGAGTCCATCCTTTTTAATTCTGCCACTTATAAAATGTTTTTAAACGTTTAATCAAACCTGTATACAATATTAACAAGTGCTGAGGCAGAAAGGAGCCTATTGATCACAGGTGATATATCCAGAAGCAATACACTGTTTACAGTGAGTTGTCTCTCAACTGAGTAACGATTTAGTCATTTACAGGGAAAATCCTTGCAAATAAAAGTCTAATACTGTGATACTCGGTCTTTCTGATGGAATCCCATTGCCAAGATTGAGTTTTGTAAAGCACTTCCCACAAATTTTATTGAAACTACTGTACAGTGCTTTATGTGAAGGATATGGAAGCACATAAAGTATTGTGCAGTAAATTTTGCAATGAAGGGCCACAAATGGCTTGTTAAAGATCCCCGTGTGGATGTCAAGTTTAACAGCAAGTATTGCTAGACTAATGTATTTTTTTAGTAGTTTTTGGTCAAACAAAATATTGTCAAGAACAAGCGTTCTCGGATAAATGACTTCATTTGTTAATCTAAGAATAGTATCTTGGCTGACAATGTGAGTTGGCTTCTCTCAGAAGGTTTAGCGCCTAGCTGTAAGTTGACCAGGTCAGCAACCTGAATTTCCACAAAGCACCACTCTAAAAATGGTGATCTTGAGCTAAGCAAATAACTTGCAATGAATAATTTACCCATGATCATTAAACCCTTTTCCTGCAACCCTTTGAGCAGATGATGAGTTCTTGCATTTATTCACTATTTAGACTTACTCCAGGGATTAACGGGAAAATTTCCAGATTAGGAAGACTTGGCATTTGTTCATTGAAGACTTTAGGTCAGTTAAGATCACTCAGAGAAGCTTCATGGTTTTGATGCTGAGCCTTGATTTCCAATGAAATGTTCATTTAGAAAATTATTGTTAGATACATAACTACAAATGCAGCTTTGGAATGTACTTTCATCAAATCAGTCAATGAACTTTCTTATCTATAAAATTCTTGAAGAGCAAACATTGAAGAAAGCATCTGATTTATGCAATTTATTAAAGTATGTAAATCTACAAAATTAAGACACATGGTAAAGTTTGGACAAAAAAAAATAATTTCTAGAATTCAAGTGAAAAGTTTTGCAAGGTTTTCTGCAACTACCTTAAGCATCTCCTGTACATTTCTATTAATTTCAACAACGCTGGAAGTTACTAAAAGCTTGCGCTACTGAGAGCTATGTGCAAAAAGCAAGTGCAACAAGATTTAAGATGCTGTAAGGTGCATTTCCTAACAAACTGTTGAATTTAGTACTCATGACTGATGTCTGAATAATTTCCCAAAGAATCATAGTCTCCTTCCACAAAAAAGTTACACCAGAAACAGTATCAATGCAAATCTTTCCTCAGGAGAAGCGTCAGGAGCCACAATGCCTCAAGTGCCTATTTTTTCTGCTGTGGTTGCCAGCTCATGATGATAGATTTTGTCTCTGCCTTTGATTAACTAAACCACAGCTATTGACTCAATTCACAGAAGCCATCAAAAAGCCTCCCAACAGAACGCACCAGCCAGTGCTGATCTTCCTACATATAAGATAGTGATGTTATCCAAAAAAGACGTTTAAGGGCTCTGATATTAATCCTTGACACCAGTCCTTTGATCTAGCTTGTTTCTTAGATCATCTGGACGAAATAAACTTAACAAAGGGTAATTTTAAAAGCATTTAGGATAATTGTTTGCATTGAAGACACAATTTGTGGAAGAAAAGCAGCAGGTTTTATCTTTGTAAGTGCTTACAAAGGAGTCTCTCAGTGTAGTACTGCTCATTTATGTGTGAGCACACACAGGCAAGAGCACCCACACTGTACTTTTAACTATTAAGTTGTCAAAAACATTTCTAGAGAGATCATGTACTGCTCCTCCACTCCAGTTTGACACTGAAAACAGCTCAGAGCTGATGGGATTCTTCAGCAGTCACCCCATCATGGTTGCTGTGTGGGAGGAGGATTTAAGAGAAGGCTGATCTGCCCCGTCGCTCTTGGGCAATGGATAAACATGCTGGGATTTTTTTAAAGCCTTCCTTTGGCCCACCTGGCATCAATCAACAGAAGTGACAAACCCACTGACAGAACAGACAACTGCCAGCAGATGAGTGGTTTAGGTTGTTTTGTTGCTGAACTTTCATAATGTGGCAGAAAAAAAAGGACGAGCATGAAACCAAAGCCTTGGACCTTACAGCGGTGAGAGAATCAAACACCTTGGAAATTCACGTCTGGAAACCGTTGTGAAGCGGACATAAACTGGAACAGAGAGATAAAGTGAATATGAGATTATTCTTTGATAGGAAAACAACAGTGTTCAGGCAGCAATAACAAAATACTCCGGCACACAATGTGCAGAATTTCTACTAGTGTTATCAGGAGGCAAAGTCAGAGATTACAGAAAGACCACAAGCAAGATTGCTGTAATTGTCCTTGGGGATCTCCAGTGCATCTCTGAAGGCTCTGCACCTTTGAGGTCATATCTCTATCTGAACGTAGAGGTGCCTTATTTTGTCTTTTACATCAGTGAATATGATTAAACTCCTGCTGTTGTGCTAAATTTCAAAGATTGTAAAAAGTCAGGGGAATTAAAAAGGTCACTGCAGTATTTCATTTCAATAGCAAATCTGTGGAATAATGTTGTACAAGTACATAGGAAACTGCTTTGAAAAGAGAACTTGTCGGTGACTTAGTTCTACTGAAAAATAGCAGGCGTTCAGAGAACGGAATTCTGCTTCCTAAACCTGTAATTAGCAACGGACAGATAATTAGCGATGGACAGAACAGATGCCTTTCAAACATAAAAGTGCAGAAAAGACACACAACTCCCAAATATTTGTGTAACATATACATTTTGTATCCATACATTTACAAATGGCAAATTCTACTTCCACACAACATACGTTGATGATAAATCCTTCGTCTAGAAAGATCTATTCCACATGCAGATACAGAAGATGAGACTTCTATATAAAACTGTGGAGAGCGGTAAATGTTTCAAACCCATTTGTAAAAAAACCCAGTGCATTTCTGAACTTTAAACAAAGCTCTTCTCATTCCTTGTGTTTATATTTTTTTTCAGAATAATCTCATCTTTATTTTCTCTCAGTTTATTCAGATATATTTCTCCTTATGAAACCATTGATCAAGAGAATTTCTTCCGGTTTACAACCTGGCTAGTCCCAGTAGACATGTAGCTCTGCAAATAATACAACTTCCCTTCAGGAACAGAGAAAATATCATTCCAGCGGTGACCATGAAGACTGGGCTTGTCTGAGGTCTGCAGGACAGGAGCCCTAATTGAATGTGGTACACAAACATGAAGGCATATGAAAGGTTTCAGTCATATTTAAGGTTCAAGGAAACTTAGCAGCTTGAAGTTAAACTCCTGACTAAACTGGAACCAAAGAGGGCAAGTCTCTTGAGTAAGTTTAAAACGGTATTTTTTACATGTTCTACACGAATGAAGACTCTATTAAACCTGATTAAGTTGCAGAGTTTGGCAATGCCAGAACTAAATTTTCCCTCAGCAACCCAAAGATAAAATTGCAGGAAAAGTCTTGCTTAGCTTTTTATTCAGTCTTGTTTGGAACGGCTGGGTCACCAGGAAATTTTGCTGTTAACTTTTTAAAATCTACACTGTGTGTTAAAAGGGTGGGGTTTTTGTTTGTTTTGAATGGCTTACAGATCAGCTTACTTGAATGACAGAAGCATACCCCTTACATAAGGGCCATCTTCTTGCCAGATTTCAATCATCAATGCCGAAGTGTGAGAATGTTAAATTCTTCTGAAGAGATCTCCAGAATTTTTAGCAGGGGCAAAACATTTTTCTCTAGCAGGAGTCTCTGCTAAAATTTACCAAGTGCATAAGAAGTAAAAATAGAGTGATTACAATAAACATTACAGACAATCTCAAGAACAAAAGGTGCCTTTGTGGAAGACATACTCCCCAAAAATGTTATTAACTATTTTTGAAAGTTGGTATTTCTCTGATGTCTAAATTGACAAAAGAATTTCTTTTTTTTTTTTTTTACAGGACAGAAAAATATTTCAGGCTCTTCCAGCAAACTGGACAATAGAGAAATGGAAGAAGAATGCTTAGCAGGCTGTTTTGTTGAATAGGCATCAAGCACAGAAAAAATGCAACCTTGTTATCATTTCTACACATCACCCATGCGCTTTGATGACAGTGGACACAGAACTGATGTTATCAGACCTTGAGGAATAAATTAATGCTATGGAATACACACTGGTACAAAACAAAAGAGAAAGTAAATTAATCTTCTAACACCACAAGAGGTGAAGCAGAATCCTTAAACTAAGAAGAGATCTAAGCCCCTGCTCTTTTTTTTCCCCAAATCAAACCTGAATGTTTTTTCAGGTTACAACGTTTCTGTCACCTTCTCCACTTTGCTGGCCCAGAGCTAGCACTGGTGTACGAAGGGGTATATACAATACAGAGAGCCTGCTTTCACCAGCGAGGAAATTAGCCTTCTGTCATTTGAAAACTAAATTTTCCTCTTGCTTTTTACTTGTCCCAGCACAGATACCCAAGTGCCACTTTCTGTGGCAGCATTGTCTAACAGGTTTAGACAACTGTATTTTTGTGGCACTTTCCCACGTTTGGGAGAAGGTGTCCTTGAGAGCACTGGCGTGTTTTGGCTGGGCAGTATACACAGATGCATACAGACAGGTGTAATTTTGCTCTGCCCGTGCTCCCTGGTGGCTGGATGCCAGCCAGCTCTCATCAGGACACCATGCAGTCGCCTTGCTGTAGTGCAGAGCCCCAGCAGCTCACGCTGCCTCCGTCAGTCTGCGCATACCCGCGGTTCTTGGCACGGGTTATCCGAAAGCCTCGAAGTGTATCACAGAGGTGCACACACTCCGTTTTACCAAACCCAAAGCCCAGCAAGGTGCAGGGATTGTTTTCTGCCATGCTGAGCCAAGCTAGACCACCTGAGCTACCTCCCTGTGAACTGGGTCCCTGCAGCAAGCGGGTGGTGGCACTGGGTCTCCCAGCACGGATCCCCATGCTGCTTCTGCAAACTGTGCTGCACCCATGCACCCTTTGATAGGATGAACACAAGTGTTGATCTGCTTCCCCAGTAGTGCTGGCAATGTCGAGACACAGCACTTCTTATCTTCACTGCACTGTTGCTGTCACTTACCCATGCAGCAATCTCAAGGCAAGGCAAAATGCAACTGGTGAGCCTGTTGTGGCAGGGACAGGTGGCTTTTATCTGTCCTTTACTGAACTCTGTCACACAAAGCTATACCTGGAAGAGTCCCTTAGCTTCACTAAGCTAACTAATGGATTCAATCAGCAAGCTTTCCCACCTCGCTAGTCATCTATGTCTTTGAGCCTCTTAGGAGAGTAGATCTCTTGAACAATTACATTAATACACTGAATTTTGAGATACTCTATTGTTAGGTTGTTTTCCAATCAAGACCTGGCCATTTACTCATAATTTTCTTACATAATTTTCATACCATAATGAGGCTCTACCTCTCACACTTAGGTAACCAATATTCCTTGATAAGTTCATGGAAGGGGCTTCACTGAGTCTTTTGAAACACTAAATAAACCTAGTACAATCCAACATCAAACCCTTATAATTATGATAAAAAGCATGTTAAGTTCAGGTTTGTGAAAGCTATCGAGAAAATCAAGGGAAAAATCAATGCTAAAATCTTGCTTTTATGCATTTTACTGGTAATTGGGTCATTAGAAGTAGTAGCAGAAGAATTAAGAATTGCACATGATTATTCTGCGCAGACAGCAGTATCCAAGACTTGAAATAACATCTTCACCTTGAACTTAGTGAAGACTGTTGAAATGCTGAAGTATTTTATTGGAGGACTGCAAAGTTAAAAACTGAGGTCAGAAGGTAAATTTTCAAAGGATCAGGAAGATTCTATATTAAAATTAGGTTTACTACATAAATCTTTGCACTCCTGAACTCAAAATAACTTTCTGCAAATATTCTTCAAATTGAGCCTACAATATATAAATTTTTGTGAACATTTCTAGCATCAACTCCAAAGAAAATTTGTGGTAAGCCTAGGAAAGGAAATAAACGCAGGCAAAGCAAACTATACCAAATATTCAAGCAGGACTGTTCGGCAATTTTCCATTTCTAAAAATAATCAACTAATGAGAAGTTTGGTATCTCAAATTTCACTGTCACTATCACAAGGTACCTTGAGAAAAGATAATGCTCTCAATTTATTGAATATATACTGCAGACGACATGGAAGGAATAATTTCTGGAAGACGCCTATTTTGCCTGGCATTTTTTCTCAAGACATTCTTTTCCAAATTTTCATAGAAAACGTAATTTAAACCATTGCTACTGAATACATTTAAGTAATCTGAAAATAATTAAGACCTTTCTATTGCTGTGATTAGTTCTATGTAATTCCTCAGTGAACAATTGTACTGTCAACTTTGATACTTATCCTTAATAAGGAAATTCACCATTGGCCAGAAAGGCCACATAAAGTCTACACTTCTCTCTCTAGAGCAGCTGCAAAGCCTTGAGTAGGCTACACAATGTGAATTTCAACAGCAGTAAACTGAGACCTAGAGCACATTAATTTTCCAATAATCCCCGCAGAGCACGTGTATATCTCTGTTTCCCAATGGGCCACTAATCTGAGGAGCAGATAAGCGTCTTGCCCAAGGCCAAGAAGCAAACTGGTGGCAGAAATGGTGAAAGCACCTGGAGAATTTTGTTTCACAGACCTGTGTTTTAACACTCAGGCCACCTTCCACCTTCTTATTTCAACAGTGGTGAAGAGCTGCTCAGATCTAATTAGAGATAGGGTAAGACTGTAAGAGCATGACCGTGTTAAGAACCTCTGTTTTCTTTGTTATACTGCAGTTTCAGGGGCATGCTACTCCTCCAGTGGTTTACATTTTAGAAAGGTAACTGGTATAAAATTAAACCTTTTAAACTGGTTAAAATATTGCTGTTTCCTAGATGTTAGCAAAGAACATTTTCTCGTTTAAAAAATACATACATTTCAGCATAGTTGCACGAAAATGGAAAAATCTTGCTCCCACACTGACTGACTCAGCATCTCGTTAATCATTGCAATGTGTATCGTTAATTCCTTATTCAGCTGTAACAACGTGATATGTTCTCCCTCAGATGCTTAAAATACGTAGTGAGTATGTGAGTACTTAGTGAGATAAAGTACGTTTAGTTTATAATATTTTATCATGATAAAGAAAGCTCTGAAACAACATTATTTGACACACAAGAGGTGGCAAAAAGTTGAGACACAACAGCCATCATTATAAATGTTTATAGACATACCTAAAGTCTTATCTAAAGTTCATCCTGTTAAAGGACATGTTTTATGTTGTACAATTCCTCTTAGAATATCAATCTAATAAGCACCAAATGAGGCTGAAGACAATGCTGTTATAAAAAATGGAGAAAAATGATTAAAATGTGATAATTATACTGACAGCTTATATGCTCAATCTAATCAACCAAGCTTCCAATTTGTCATAATGTACACTCACTCATACATTATTGCTTAATTATAGCAACACTTCTATTTCGAAAGGCTGTCAATCATGCAAATGCCCATCATTTTTCTCTATTTGCATTTAAGAGATATATTTTTAGTTCAGATCCAAAGCCCACTGTGAACCTGAAATAACCCTAGCTCTTTCTTTTGTTTGCAATGCTCATCCCTGTTTATTCCGTGTTTGCTGTCTGGGGTAGTTTACGCTGTGTGATTTGCTGCTTTACAGTTCATCTGGTGCCAAAGAGATTTTTGAATCTCATCTCTGTTCCTGAACTGTGGTCTCGGTGATGTATGTGTTCTTAGGAACTGCAGACCTGAGCTTGAACTGTTCAGGTTTGATGTGAATAAAATTATCAGACAATCTTTTCTTCTGTTCTGGATTTTTCTTATTAATTAGTCCTGCAGGAATAGGAAGAGAGCAGAGAACCTTGCCTTGCTTACATGGGTAGCCCTGCCAGAATCAGTGGGACTAGTTGGGGGCTATAAGATCTGAAAAAGTGAATAGATATCCTTAATAAACACACCTCAAAACATGCATTCTGACACACATTACACTCTGAATTGCTCTTACTCTGTTTCTTTTGGCTTCTGGTAGAATTTATTTGTGTTTCAATTCAAATTATGCTTCCTCCACACACTCCTTTTGTTTCAAATTAAACAGTAGTATCTCAGCCTAAACTTCAGTCTGATCAGTATAGGTCTTGTGTGGGGTTGTAATGCACTAGTTGGAGAAGAATGGCATGCTTTATCAAGTGAGTTGACCACATAGAGCTGAGAAATGACACCCCAGCAGGAATCATCCCCCCGTTCGAGGCAGCCACCTCTCTGGCTTCATGTACCGTAACTGTGCTTTGCTTGCTGCTTCCCTTGTCAGTTTTCAGGAATCAAGAGCTTTCCAAGAGCCGACTGCCACCAGGTAATATGTGGAAACTCACAGTCTCTGGCCAGCTAATACTTATCCCACTCCACAATGAGACTGGACCAAGCAGTTGTCTCCACACCTTTTATATGTTTATACATGTGCATGTTTGTAATTGATAATTGCTGCATATTAGATTATTCAGCTTAACTTTCTTTTGATCTTATACATTCTATGACACGACTTTATCTCTGAAAATCTAATAACTTCTTACATGTATGTTTTATATGCAGTACACAAACGTATTCTATTTGAGCTTCAGATGGTAAACAAACAAACAGAGTAATTCAAAATAGCAATTCAGGGCAGCAAAGGAATTAAAAAGAAAAGACAAAAACATGGCATTTTGCTATGAAAAATGTAAGTTATTCTTTGAATGTTGGCTCAGGAAAATCTCAATACATTTCTGGTAAATGAGGCATGAAGCATATTCTTAAAAATATGGTGTCCAGGAGATAGTACTACCCAATATTTTATCCTAATGGCAATACATAGTACTTAAAAAAGCTTGAACTTTAAATCAAACACTTTGGGGAGGACACAGCTAATCTATTGGTTTTTCAAATATAACTTAGTATCAACATGAAGATGAGATAGTAAACCATTTCTGGGAGCTTACTTGGTTAAAGTCTGTTTTAACACTGGAGTGTGGCTTATTCTCTAATTAGTATGCAGGCAATGCAAATGATCTTCCTACATCACCTCTACTTCTCCAAAACTTCATATTCCTTGACTGGAGTCATTAATGTCTTGTTGGGTCAAGATAACCCCTGGTGTACATACTCGTAAAGGATGCACACTGCCTTAGGTTCAGTGCAATTATTTGGGTGGCAACACTATAATATTTGTCATGCTTACAGAAATTATAGTAAAAAAATAAAAAAGAGAACACCATAGCATCCATTTGAAAGAGAGAATATTTTATTATTTCTAAATAATCAGTATGGCAGAAGCCCGTTTTGTTCATGATCATAATTTATTCTGAAGAAATTTATCTTCCCTATTTGCCATTCCTTCTTACTTTAAAAGATATCTACAATACATTCCTCCTGGGACAAGTAGTTGCCTAAGTTTTCATCCATCTCAAGCAAAAGCAAATACGAGACGCTTTTTTATAGAGAACAATGTCAAAATATATGTATCGCACACACGTGCCTATTCAGAGAACAGTAGTGCTAACACTTATCTTTCTTTAAGTCCTTCCACCACTGGAAAACAGAGGGTGCAAGTCCTTTCATCTCTTGTGAAATAGCTTCAGAATTTTGCTCAGATAATAGCAGGTTACTATTACAAATTTACCATTTATGACAGTAGAAAGTTCTCATGACAGACTGTCTCTCTTACTTTTGGGAAGACCAAACTGTATCCATTTGAAAAGGAAACTACCAGGTCTTTTCTTCTGATTTTTACTAGATTTCTGTGCGGGTTGTGAGGCAGAGATAGTGACAAGTCTTTCCTAAACTGGCAACTCAGTGCGCAGATGAAGGATACAGTTCTTGTATAGGTGAAATGCAGTTTCTGCAAAGATTGCCTCTGGAAAAGTCTTGTGTCATTTTTCTGGCCAATGTCCTTTCCTTCCACTTGACAGAGCAAGCAATTTTAGGAAGGACTCCAAACCTGGCAATTTTGCACTTGATTTCATGCTGACAGCTACAGTGTACCAACTGTTGAGGCTACTTGGGTGTCAAGCATTTCTCCTGATTCTTCTGGTTATTCTCTGTGATAGGAGAAAGGTCACTTCTGTTTGGCTTTACCATGTGTTAAAACACAAGCAAACAATAATTCTTTCAGAAAAGGGGCCACAGCCTAAATTTGACAAGTAGGCTGAATTAATTAGTTTTTAATTAATAATTCTGTTTGAAAATAGCTTGTTAAAGTGTTTGGTAGGTCTGCCATCCTGTCTCACACGTAGTTTCTCTTTTTGTCATCCTTTGCAGTCTTTCCTGAGAATTTTTTATTTGTCTAAAATATGGGTATGCGAAGGTGTGTAATGTGGAAGTCTGCTACACTACAAGCTCTCTAAACAAGGACCTGCAGCCAGTTGGCTACTGGTAGCAGGATGCTGACACACTTTTTGACTGCCTGTCATAGGCATGTGCCATCACCCTGCTTACCTCCTCTTTTACATCCCCAAAATGGAAAACGCTTATTGGCAAAGTTTTCCAAACCTTGCTTATCAAATGAAGGACAACTTTCAACTGAATTTAAGGGTTTTTTACCTGTAGACCAGTCACTATGTAGAAAAGTCATTTGTTCCAAGTGACACAGTTTCAGTGCCCTGCAACAGCAGCCAGAAGCCATTTCTGGTCTCAACCCATCGTCATTGCTCAGGATTGACAGCAAACGGCTCTGACATGCACCTCAGCTTTAATATGATGCCTAAGCACCTGAGGCCTCTCTCTGCGCTATGCTTCTGTCCTAACAACATGTTACATCAGTAACTTCAGAAAACCTGCCTCCTAAGTTTGAAACACCCAAAGTCCTTTGATAATATGGACAAAAAATTCACACGGGTTCCTTACTTTTCTCTGGTTGTTCATTAGACCATTGCAACACCTGTATAGTCATTTTATAAAGTAGCTCCTGGGTTTCTTCTCCAGTCCTTTTTCTGAGCCGAGTTGAAGCAGACCTTCTCCAACTTTCCTTTTTTTACCAGAGACGTTCACAAAACAGGCCTCCCTTGCTGTAAAAAAATAGTCTACTTAGATCACCGAACAGTCTCCCTGATATCCTAGGCAGCATTAAACCCTACATTTTCCTGTAGTCTTTGGGAAATAAGTGATCACGGTTTACTTCAAAACTAATGGAACAGTGCTAGGGCCAAATCATGCACTTAAAAGGCCAATATAATCTATTTCATAGGGCTATGACAAATTACTGAAATAAGATATGTTAGTAAAATTTGACAGAGAAACTTGCCCAGGACCTAACTCAAGGGAGTGTCATCTGCCCACGACATTCATTAGAACTACTTTAGCTCACAAAGAATAATCAGGAGTATATTTACCTTACGTATCCTTTGAATATATGGCTTCCGGCATAATCTTTGAAGTAGCATGATATAAGGCTTATGCACACTGGACATGATAGGAAACAAGCAAGAGACTCTTTTTACTTATAACCATGTAATAGGTGTACTTATTCAGAGTGTGATTTGAATTTCAGAAGAAAAAAAAAATCAGTCATTGCGAAGTAGTAAAACGAACATAATATTTGAATTAGAGAAAAATATATAAAATTCCTTTTCCCTTGGAATTTTCTCCAAATAAGAACTCCACTCTGCTGGAGAGTAGCCACCACAGTAATACCCAACAAAGTCCAAATGGAAAATTATCAGTGGAGAACAAAAGGAAGTGGTCCTAAGGATACGCGCGCGACCTTGACTCTGCCCGTGGCTTGTAGCATGCAGCTGCTACGTGTGATTCTTGT